>NC_069144.1:43368983-43383983 GCF_943734635.1 Anopheles cruzii | reverse complement strand
GCACGCGGTGCGCGATCTCCAATGGTGGCAAGAGCGGCCGGTGTGGGGGTCGGCGGGTTGCGGACGAGCAGGACGCACACCAGGGTTCACCAAATGGCCCAGCTTTCGGTGCCGCCACGCAAATGTGTTCTAATGTATCCCGGCTCTGCGTAGGGGTCTCTGCCCTGACTGTACCCGCCCTGAGACCGTCAATAGTTGGCGCAATGTTCTCACTAACTTCCCGCGCCAGAATGGCGAGTGGGAGAGAGTTGGCAGAATTTTAACGTTTGTGATCAATGATTGTTTTCTGTTTGCCCGTCTGTTTATGTTTTGACTTCTTGTGCCGCTTACGGTGCGGCTTGACGCGTCTGCCGTTTGTCTCGCGTGCGAGCGCACATCTGCACGTAATCACGACGTTCACGCTCTATCGTATTGTTTTCCTCCGTACACGGACGGCAGCGTACACAGAATACGGCGTGCTGAGCTGGTGGTGCTGGCCATCCGACGACTGTGGACCTGCAAAAAAAACATGACACACGTGAATGAATTAAATAACTTTCTTGAGTGGACTGTCGGTGTTATTGAGAGTGTCTGCCCAAAATTGACCATGCCCATCGAACATAGAAACGGCTGGAGCACCTTAATCGAATAGTTCACATGGATGTCACTTTTGAACGGTTGTAGAAAAAGGTGTAAAGGAAAATCAAACAAAGTAGCCATGGTTTGCTGACTGACGTTTAGTCGTTAGAAACGCTCATTCAATCTATTAACTATTCTATTTCCGTTTTTCAGCCTGCGGCCTTTTAAGAGCATGACGCGCCAATTAGGGAAGGCAACGAATTAGATAAGAGCCGAGGAGTAAGTAACGAGGTACTGTAAGACTTTTAAAAACAAAATCTGTTATCCAGCAACGTTCGATGCAAAGCAAGCATTCGCCACCGACCGGAGCCCCGCGATTGTGGTTCGGAAATTGTGTCACAGGAACGCTCTGGATACACATTCCGGCACACACCTGTGATTGGGCGGCCCTGTGCGCACATCCTGTCACGGGAAGAGCACGGAATGTGTGTAGGGGAAGAAATTACATTCCCGCAAACTACCTGGGGCTCTCGGGCGTCTCGGGTCGTCCCAACCAATGGCTCGATAGCATCGCGCCTTCCCCCGCCCGTCACACATGGTCCCCCGTCGCGATGCCCGTCCCGCGCGCACAACACATGCGCAGCACCCGCCTTCACCCATTTTTCGACCGTTCCCTCCAGCTTCGAGAGAACGGAAAAGAACGGTTCGCCAAACTGAAACCCGCAAACGGGCGCTCCGTAGCCAAAGAGTTGGGAGGCGGCGGGCAGCATCGCGCCATCGCTCGCGCGCTAACGGTTTTAGTGGTTTGATGTAATCATTGCGCCGCTGCCGAGTGGCGATTGTATGGATTTATTTATGTTTTCAGAGCGCGTGCACCGAAATGTGCGAACCTTTATCGTTGAAAAATAAGGTATGAATTCGGGATCGAAAAGGGCCTACTAGGTGCGTAGTGTATTTTATTGCAAGAAGAAAATTTATCGTCAGATGTATTCGATCCTTTCTCGAAAGTTCCTCCATTTCTACACATGTCCAAGGCAACGTTATGCCACAATAAATAATCTGCAATGAGAGTAACAGGGGATAAGGTTCAGGACGACAAGTGTTGCCATCCATCCTCTTCCTTGCCGTGGGACCACACTTCCGGCAGTTTCTTTGGCCGGATGATTATGTTTCTATCATGAGGTCACACCACCGTCAACACACCGTCGTCATCCCGTCTTCTATCCGTCTTTGATTCAAGCGCTCCGTTTTTTTGTAACAATTCTAACCGTAGCCGCACATACACAAACACGTGCAGGAGACAGCTCTCTCTATATCTCTCTCTATCTCTCTCTCTCTCACTCTCTCTCACTCTCTCCTTTTTTCTCTTTTTCTCTGGTTACGTTTTTATCGTCCGTTGCCTCGTACGTGACACTGTGCTGTACCGCACATTTGCTGCCAACGGAGACGTCACGACACACCACCACCACCACCAGCGCACAGTCCATCCGAGCATCCTCCCGTAACATCGCCCTTCCGCTCAAGCATTCCATTGCTTCTCCAAAATCACACGCAGGAGCGCAAACAATTGGGCGCTCTTCGATTGTTTCAACACTTTCATCTCTCTCTCACACACACACAGATACACACTGGGGCATGCAGAGAAAAGATTCTCCCGGATTCTCGTTTTCTCTCGTTCAGTTCGTGCAAAACGCGTTCTCTTGTGGCGCGTTCTCTCAGGTGTTGTGTTTATGGAAGGTTCTGTTGGGGACGCACTGTAATCGTACGGTGGGATGACGATGAGCAGCGCAGTTGATGGCTAGGCCACAAGCGTTGTAAAGATGCAAAATTGACACCCCCTTCCTCTTTTATTATCGCCTGTATCGGATGCCAGTACATCGGCGTTCAACACAAAATTGCGAAATCTGCGTTGGAGTCTTGGGCCGCGTCGTGGTATGAAAGTGGCATATTGTTGTTAAACGACGGGAGAATTCCGTCGTTCAAATGGAGGGCGCCATCGGTAGCATAACTAGACATAATTAGACAATCGAAAGCACAAATAAACACATGTTTTGTTTTTGTTCCTGTCACCTGTATGTGTTCACCCCGAATTTTTTGTATAGCAAAAGTAGGCTTGTTGCAGGGTTGTTTCTGTTTCCGGGGCAGCAATCAGCCACACCATCACAGTATGCACCAGTCACACGGGCGTTCTTATCATTCCTGTGCACTATCTCTCGATTCTGTCTGGTGCTCCCAAGATTACCGGATTTTTCTCTCGTTTGAAGGAATAGGGGCAGCTCAGTTTCTCGTTCCGACGACAGTTTCCTAGAATTTTCCCACGTGCAAGATCGGAAAGCAACATTTGTCAGCGGAGCATTGCATTGGTTTATTCGCCAGCCGCCAGCCGCGTTTGCTCGTTCAATTTTTTCAGCCACTGAAACAGAGCCAGTAGGCGTTGAGCCCAAGAAATTGGGAACAAACTACGAGATAAAAGTCTAATGTAAACGTCGAGCATAACGAACATATCAACAAAACAGTTCAACCAAAGGTAGCTGTGTTGAGCAAATCGATCATTTCGCGCACAACGACAAGAACATGACATAAAACGATTAATGAATGGAAACCTCCTGATGGCTTCGAGTATTAGTTTGCTTAAACCTCTGCGACCACAGCCTCAGCCGTGTTTGCTCAGTTCCGTCAAGTACGCTCATTTCCGAGGTGATTGTCCCACAGCCAGATGATCGATCAAATGCGTTCCAGTTTGGCCATCTATTAAAATATTTAGCTTAGGCCCAGAGAGACATTGCCGGCCTATTTGGTTTATCTGTTGCCCAAAACTTGGAAGTCCCTCTCCCACTCAACGACGACAGTCGCGGAAGTTGCGTTTTTGTGCCATCAACTTTTGTTACAAAAAGCATCCGTAATTATTTGGGTCCCTGTGAACGCCGGAAAAAGTGCACCTGTGCACACCATCCCGAGGAATGTCCGACCCCGCGCGTGCCAGAAGGGAACACGCAATTCCCGTGTCCTTCTGTCTCTGTCTGGTGGTGCCTGGTGATGGTCATCGGCTTCAGGGCCGCGAACGCGACACAAAGTCAGCGCGAGATGGTGTCCGCCGCCGTCGTCGTCAAGGGGGGCACAGTCCGCCTGTAGCGGTAGTGGTGCCTCTCTGATTGAATAGCATCGCATCGCGCGCACACCACCCGCATGGCCATGCATCTATGCACCTTGTGTGCGAGCGATGATGACGCGCGCTACCCCTTCCGTCCTTCCGTCCTTCCGTCCGTCGTGTGTGGTTGCTCGGTGGATGGATAGATTGGTGATTGGGTTGCTTCAGCATTTGCACGCGCGCGCCACTTCACGCGACACACCACCGCGAGTACGCGAGGCGTTCGTGCGTTCGTGTGAGTGAGCGGGACCGAGTGGTGCGTTGATCGCAGTGTGAGGCCGCCGCCGATGTCCAGCCACGAGCAAATGCGCGCGCGGGAGAAAGATAAAGAGAGCGGGCGAGCATTCGGTGCAATTTAGCGCTCGCGACGTTCAAGACAACATCTTGTCCAATTTTCTTCTGCTTACGCACATGCCCTTGCGAGACCATCGAGGAAGAAAGAAACAATTGCTGACAATTTTTTGGAAAAAAGGAAAATGATTGACATTGCGAAACTACAAAAAAGCATCCCATCAAACGTGGAAGCGTACGTTCGGTAGGTAACACTAATTAAATGTATACGGCATTGAAGAAGCAGCAACCAGCAACAGCAGCAGCAGCATCTTCCTTCGACGAAATTTATCCGCGACTCTCTGAAATTTCTCGCGCTTTCCTGCTCACACTGCCTCAATCTCTCTCGATCTCTCCATCACTCTCTCTTCCTTCGTTTCTCAGGCTTATGTTTTCCACAGAGCGGAGCAACATTGCTTCACGCATTCTCACGCACATGCTCCATTTCTCTCTTTGCCATACAAATTCCGTTGGAGTGCGAGGGAGAGAGCACGACAACATGCCGTGTTTCACACACCTTCTCGGAATATGCTTGCCGTATCCAAACCCTGATACGGCACACATTCACGCACAAACACAACACACTCTGGAAGCTCGCCTGGAAGCAAAGAATGTGGGAAAAGGATTTAATTGGCCCTTCCATCCTTTTTGGTGAGCTTGCAATCGGATTTCCATTCGTTTTCGCCCACCGAAACGCATATTATTTTTGTAATTATTTGTTGCACGTGAAGACACACAATAATTCTTCGATCTTCTTCAATCGCATAAACAACCATACACTCCGTTTTGGATCAATTCGATTCCTCGTTCTCTTTCGTGCGCGCGTGCTTTTTCTCGCTTACACACACACACATAAGGGCTCATCGCGGTGCTTGCTGCTGGCTCGGTCTGGCAACGCACTTCCCCGCGCTAAATCTCTTCTCGCCCGTGGCAAACGCGACCACCAAGAGTGGGCCAGGAAGGAGCGAAAGAAAGGGAAGGCGCGCGCGCGCACGCACGCATCCTCACAACCACAGTGCTACACACTCTCACACACACTCACGCGCGGGCTCAAAGCACTTTTCATTCGCTCTCTTATCCAGAGCGACGCATTAATCACAATCAGATCAGTTGCCTGTCGTTCACTCTCTCGCTCTCGCGCTGGCTCTCTCTTGGATACTGTGGGGCGCCTCGCCTTCTTCGACAATTCTCCGCTCCGAGCGACTTTCCACCGCACACACTTCACCGAAGAGGGACCATTTTCTTCCTCATCCTCCGCCTACTTCGCTCAATAATTTTCTTCTTCCACCACTCGAGGCACCGTTCGATAATTTAACACGGCGCAGCAGAGGGCCACACACAGAATCCCGCGCCCGTGAGGAGACAATTTTGAGGCAAATCTTCTTCCTCGGCAGCCAGTGCATGCATCATCCTTTGCGAGAGCGCGATGCATTTTTTTATGGTGACATTTTTTCACAACACACACACACACACATGCACATTGGCGGACGCATTGCATACGGCGGCGGCGGCACGGGGTACGCTTTTGATTCATTTGTCGCTGGACATGATGAAATAGACAAGTTTCGTTTGACACTTTGTAGACGCGCACACTTCGCTTCCTTCCTTCGATGCCCCTCTGTTGTTGGTACGGGCCTGAAAGTGTGGCGCCAGGAGATGCGGGTGCCGTGGGGGTGGGGGGGCAGAAGCCCGAGGGGATGGATCATCACCCGCGCGCACCCGCAAATACCGTTCCCAAAAAACCCCCGGACATCCTGCCATTCCCCCCTTCTAACTGATGTTCCATGGTGCTTTCTCTCTCTCTCGCTCCTTCTCAAACCCGCCCGCCAATGATCTGTCGCTACCTCTCTCGCTCTCTCTGTCTCTTTCTCTCTTCCTCTCACTACTGTGTTTACTATTAATGCCTTCGATTAGGTTTTACCTTTTTTTCATATATCTTTTCAAATTACACGATTTTTGCTCATTTCTTTTGCCAATGCTTTTGGGCGTTATCTTTTTTGTTTTGTTTTTAAGCGACACAGTCGGCCAAGAGATGAGCTTTCCTTCGCGGCGGTGCACATTGCGGGATTATGATGCTTTTTTCTGTTTACCGAGCCGCGCGTCGTCACACAGTCGGAGTGCGAATATGGATCACCCGCAGGGAACGACCACTCTGTGCGCACGGAACGGAAATATTGACAGACGACGAGAGGGAGCGAGCGAACAGGCAAAAAAAATAAGGAGATCCTTCGCACACCTTTTCCCTGCACGGGCAAAAGACATCTCGTCTGACAACTCGCCTCGGCGGAGATTCCTTTTGCGTTCGATTGACAGAACTTTGCACTGGCACGGAATCTCCAAAATTTTGCCTTTGCCTCCTTTTTTCCTAGCCGTCGGCCATTTCTATTATGCACTACTCTTCACTCCACCTGACCGATGCTGCTGTTGTTGCTATTGGAGGAGGCTCTGGCCCGCGGAAGGAGAGCCACCGCCACACGACGGGGTGTTGACGACGACGGCGATGACGATGACTGCTGCTGCTGCTGCTGCTGCTGCTATTGCCATTGCGTTACTTTTTTTTCAACAATAATTTCATCCCATACGAGCCTTTGCTGCTTCCGGACATCTTGCACGGTTCCGATGTCGCGCACACACAACACGGCCCCGAGAGTCTCACTCGGTTGGTTGAAGAGAAAAGATTGCACCACCGTACCATCCTTGCACCGTAAAAGAGTAAACAACAAATTGTGACTGACCCGTCATTGTTTTCGACAATTTTCAACCACGGTACGCTGCCAGCACTGCTGCATTTAACGCGTTCCACTAACCCGCGCACTGACACACCTTTTTGTACATACCATTTTCGGTTTGCTGCGAATTAAATGCGTTTAATTCCGAAAAATCGCCTCGGCGAGACACAGCCGCCATTATAATTTTCCATCTTTTTCTTGATGTGTGTATCTACCAGCCAGCAGCACCACACACTCTCGTGCTTGTCTCACGACCGACCCTTCTGCCCGCGCGCACACCCTTCCGCCACACTCCGGACCCACAAACCCACACGTCGTGCCTTTCCTTTAAACACCTTGTTTGATGTGTGCTGTGCTCGATGTTCCACAAAACCACCACCGTGACCACTACAAGCGCACCCCGTCCGTCCAATATGCTTCGCAACCTTCACACGGGAAGCGAGCGAACTGACACCACTACATTGAACAGTCGACTCGATCGCACTCTCTCTCTCTCTTCCTCTTTCGCCAGTGCACGATACATGCACCTTGAGGGTCTCTTTCTTGCTTCTGAAGCGAAAATTCACCTTTCCATCCACGATATCGTGTGTCGCCCTGACCGTACAGCATGGAGCTTCAACGAAAGAGCGTAGCATTTTCTTCCTTTTGGTCCATTCGAATCTGCAAATACTCACGTCCCGTTGCGAACGGACAGCGTGTACGGATAGGACACCCTCGGTCGTCGGCAAGGGTGTGTACGTGCGTGAGTTGAGCGCATCCATCGACCAAGGTTGCCGCAAACAAAACGTCACAGCGGTGTGCCCACCGTGTGTCAGTTTCGAAATTTCTGATATTTTCGGCTGCGTACGTACTGCCGTCAGTGCTGGGGCTAGATTTCGCAGCCAAAACGCTGGTCAAAATTGTTTACAAGCTCGGCCGTCCAATGCGTAATCGGCTGCTGTGCCCAATATCAAACGCTGATGGTGTTCGTTTTGCCTCAATACGAGCTGGAAATATTTGCTTGCATGAACGTATGCTTTTGTGCATTCGAAAATGCACCATCCTTACATGATACAGCCAGCTGATTACTGTCTAAAATCGTTAGTTAATGTGGATCTTTTGATGCATTTCTATTGAGAACCAACAGGAGTTCTTGAAAATGCACCAAAAAATGACAGGCTCCGTGTCCTTTGACGTTCATACGTACCTAAACTGTTTCCAGGCCACGGGCCCCATTTTAGCATTTGCGCTAAATGCTAAAAGGATGATCTCGTTCTTGAATGATTATTGACATGCTTCAATTTGATTCGACGTCCTCTCCACGTGCACCATAATGTTTCCTTTCACTGACCGCCAACACCAACTGATCACTTATTTTTGTGTGCGATTTTTCGCTATTTGTCGTATTGTGATCTACCGACGCAGGCAGCTCTTGGGAGCAGTCCAGCTTCATGTAACTCTATGGAGCAGTCTATTGCACTTTTGGAATTGCACGGCATGCACCCGTGTTGCTTTGCTTAAATTTGGATAAATTACGAAGGATCGTAGCTGATCCTTAATCTACTTCGCCGTCCTCCACTGTCTATCCTACTCCGGAGCAGAAAAAACTCATTTTCGATTGTTCAGTCAGTATAGTGGGATCGAAAACGATGTATCGATATTGTTGCTTTACCAGGTTACACCCGAAAGTTCAGTTTCCGTCACTGTTGCGGTAGAAAGTTGGTGTTGAGGAGTGTAATGGGCGCATTGTTGCTATCGCTGGTGCTACAACGCTTTGGTACGGAGTCTGTGTGTTCGTTCTGTGACCAAGCGCGGTTATGATTCGCTTGCGATTGTTTCCTTAGTGGCGCGCGAACGACGAAGACACGGACGATGTTGGTGAATTATTCTACTGTGGCTGCTGCGTTTCAAAACAATTGTGATCCCCTTCGTGCCGCCAACCCTGGCCATTGTCTGAGTGCATCTTCTTCGCTGGGGTTCTTCACTTCTCTGGCGGATGGGCCTGCCCGACGGTGGCACAGTGTGGTTCCGTTCGTATTCACCGCGAAAGTATGTTTACCGATACACCGAACCGTTCTGCTGCACTTCCAACGCCAAATTTCCCCATTTACCGCAGAACTGCGACCGAAATTTTCATCTCCCTTCCGATTGGAAACATTTTCCAACTGGCTCAAGAGACAGCCTGAAACGTCATAGACGTCAAACGGTGTTGACGGGTGCGTGAAGTGAACCCCTTGAATTGGTTCGACCCAATTCGAGAGTTCACCCAATTACAGAGAGTTCACCCAATTACAGAGAGTTCATTCCAGAGAGAGTTCACCCAATTCGAGAGTTCACCCAATTACAGAGAGTTCATTCCAGAGTTGTTTTTGGCGATATTCAAATAGTCGTCGATTCGAAAAATCCTTGCAAGAAAGCCTCAAATGTTAAAATTGTAAGCCTGGTTCCGATTCTTGATACTTGCAGAATGCTTCAAAGTTTGAACTGCAAGTGCAGTTTTGAAATTTGTTTGTTTACCGTTTTGTTTTGTTTCACAATTTCCAGTCGGTTAATGAAACACCCAACATATACCATCTACGGCTGAATTAAAGTTTTCTTTGTCCTGTTTTCACAATTGTTCCGCTAATGAGACAAAGATTTCCGTGATTTTCCCAAATTCCTGTTTTTGTTTTTCCTCAGGCAAAATCATTCAACATCTGACAAACGTCAAAAACGGCAACGCAACTGCGGAAGGGAAAACTCAGCCAAACAAAAGAAGCATACCTCCGAGTGGAAGAAGACATTTTTCAACGAGAGTGCACTATTGCTTTGTGGTGGGCCAATGCGTCTCACCCGCACTGGGAATTTGTGCGGTTTTCCCCAAACTCATCGAAAAGTGCATCCTTAAGGCCTAACCAGCCACGGGAGTAATGCGTGCATAATCCTACCCCTTTGCGTTGTTTGCTGCGATTACGGTGCACAATCTGCGTGTGGGCTACTTCCGTGTGGAGGTGGAAAGGAGGTTTGCGTTGCTTAGCCAGAACAGAGCCCTACTATTACTGCCTCAGCCATCGTCGTGGATAGGCTACACCTCTTCTATTATCGGTACTTCGGACGGGTTTGCGGTGCGCTGAAGCATTTCATGATGGACCTCCAGCTCCAGCGAAAGCAGGGAACGCCTTCCGCAGCGGTACAACCACAGCCCCAGCAGCAGCAGCAGCAACGAGAAGCTGGCATCGCAAACTCCGGACCGGGTAGCGCTCTCGTTGGCAGTGCGGCCTCTGTTGGTGGAGCCATCGGCAAGAATGATTGCTATGATAGTTCGCACAGCAGCAGCAATACTGAGGACACCACCGAAACGGACGACCGCCGTCGGAAAATGCTGAAAAATCGTGCCAGGTAAGGAAGGACCGGGGCCGTGGCGGAAGGGATCGTGTTGCCCCAACGCGTTCCAGGGCGTTGAAGTAACAAAGTAATAGTAGAACAAGAAAAAAAGGAAGTAAGCGTGAAGGGGAGTGTGACCAAGCCGCGCTGGTGGGAGCGAAACAGAGCGATGGTGCGCACACACAAAGGACAAAGCGGCGTTTGGAGGTGTTGCTCCTTGCTGTTGCTCTGTGTGTGCTCAGCTTGCGTTGCAGCATTGAGCGCGAGAAGAAGGGCAGCAAAAATAGGTTGATGCTAAGGTCCTTACTTGACAGACGCAGACCGTCCAGACACGTCCCACCACCACCAACACCACCAGATCTAGCTCATCCCTTTCGCTCTCTTCACTCCCCAAGCGACGAAAGTTGTAGCACGCGTCGCGATAGACTGCAACCGGAGACTGAGTTTCTTTGTGTGCTAGGTCAGGGTTTGGTCTGGTTTTTTTTTGGTCACCGCCAGACATCTTCCCGTTGGTCCTCATCTCACTTCTCCCACGTCGCGTCGCACATGTGTCCTCTAGTACGCTTGCCCTGGTATCGCGCCCAGCTTCGCCCAGACAGCAGCAGCACACGTTGCAGACGATGCACGGCTTACTTACCCAGTGTCTGTGTTTGAAGTGAGTTATTGGGCGAGCTGCAAGAACACGAGACGAGTCTCTGTAGGCCGTTCGGTTCGTTTTTGTTTCGAAATATCAAAGCGTGCTACTTTTGTGACCTTCGCTAAGTATTTTCCGTTCACTCGTTATGTCCCACTTTGTCTTTTGTTTTTAGGTTTTTTGGTGTAAAATTGAATTCCTTACTACTTCGGCTACGTTTTCCTCTTGTAGAAACAATCGACTGATGCAGCAACAACACCAGGCACAGCACAACACGACGGACAGCGCAAAGGCGGCGGCCGCTGTGGGCCATGGACCGGGGAAAAAGCTGCAAGACGGTGAGCGTATTACGCTGGTCGTCGACAACACGACGTTCACGGTCAATGCATCGATGCTGACCTCACAGCCGCAGACCATGCTCGGCCGAATGTTCAGTTCGGGGCTCGAGTTCGCGCATCCGAACGAGCGGGGTGAGTACGAGGTGGCAGACGGTATCTCACACACCGTCTTTCGGACCATCCTTGAGTACTACCGGTCGGGCGTGATACGCTGTCCGCCGACGGTGTCGGTGCTGGAGTTGCGCGAAGCTTGCGACTATCTGCTGATCCCGTTCAATGCCGAAACGATCAGGTGCCAGAATCTGCGCGGATTGCTGCACGAACTGAGCAACGAGGGGGCCAGCATTCAGTTCGAAGCGTTTTTGGAATCGCTCATCCTGCCGCTGATGGTGGACGCCGCTCGCCAGGGGCACCGCGAGTGTCACATCGTAGTTCTCTCCGAAGGTACCCAACCAACCATCCGGTGCTCCAGCAACACACGGTAACGGTGCGCTTTTTCGTTTCCTGCAACAGATGATATCATCGACTGGGATGCGGAGTACCCGCCGCAAATGGGTGAAGAAGACTGCCAAACGGTCGCGAACACGGCCATGTATCGGTTCTTTAAGTACATCGAAAATCGGGACGTTGCCAAGCAGGTGCTGAAGGATCGGGGTCTCAAGAAGATCCGGCTAGGTATCGAGGGGTATCCGACGTACAAGGAGAAAATGAAGAGGCGCGCGAGTGGACGCGTCGAGGTGATCTACAATTATCTGCAGCGGCCCTTCATCCACATGTCGTGGGAAAAGGAGGAAGCCAAGAGCCGCCACGTCGATTTTCAGTGCGTCAAATCGAAGTCGGTCACCAATTTGGCCGAAGCGACCGCTGATCCTGCACTGGAACTTGACTCTGGTAAGGGGGCGACTAGTATCTTTTGGTTCCCGTTCAGTTCGGTTCGTCCATCTTACGCTTGTCCATTCTCTCTGAACAGCTGGTAACCCGCTTCCCCAGCGACACTTTGAAATATCACACGAACCGGAACCTGAACCTTTCCTGAGGCCCGATGCTCTGCTCGATGGTGAAGAGGGCGCTATAGGGGGCATGCTACCGAACGCGGATGAAATCGCCAACGGGGGACCAGGAGTGGCAGCAGGAGTGGCAGCAGCAGCAGGTCCCGAGGAGGGAGCGCAGTAGAGACATCACCACCGTGCTCCTCGTGGAACAGGAACCATCCCAGGCGCAAACGGGCCAATGTCTCACGATAATGCACGGCTACCCAACTCAGTCACGTTTTTTGGAGGTTTCTCTTTCGGTTCTCGACGCGTGGCTTGGTGCTGAACATGCTTTCTAACGGTTTTACATACAAATGCGCACAAGTTACGTTCTCCTCATGAGATATTTGTTTTTTTAAATGTTTCCTTTTTGATTCTTGTTTTTGTTCATCGTTTTTTTGTATAAGCCGTGTATATAGTACTTCACCACGAAACGTTCATGTTCGCTGGCATTTGTTGCTCCACGTGTGTGTGTGTGCTAGTTCAAGAAACTCCGGAACCAATTTCCACTCGCGGCTAGATTTCACTATCCAGTACGCTCCTCACACATTATAGATAGGTTTCGGAATGCTGCAAAACTCGTTTGCGCAGACTGACTGCGCTGTGACTAAATTGTCCGCTTGCTCGACACAGTGTGCTCCTCGTACTATAACTACAGCTGAATGCGTTTAGTCTTCTTTTTTATGAATATCAAACGAAATACGAATAAAAACCAGGATTGTACTAGCATCCGATTGTTATTTTCAATGAAGCACTGCCCAGATTTTCTCACGGTATGAATTAAAAGAGACCGCACACAGAACTTGTTAAGCACCAGTCGTTTAATCGTTCAATGTAAAACCCCCAAAGCACCGCTGCACTTAAAACCTACAAAACACAACCTGTCTATTTGCCGCTACTGCTTAAAAAAACGAACGAACGGAATTATCGATCACTTCAAACTAACTTCGCCGCCTGTGCATCGATCACAGTGTGTTGCTTTCCCAGCCGAACGACCTCTCGATGGCCATCTTCCACTTGCTGTAGCGCATGTCCCGTTCGTCCTCGCTGATTTGTGGCTTAAAGACCTTGCAGCTACTCTCGACGCTCACGTTGTCGATGTCCCACTTGCCCACCGCACGGCCGGCCACCATTGCCGCTCCCTGCAAAAAAGATCAAACCGTACTGGGTAACCAAGGAACTTACGGGAATGACTTCTTTCAGTTGTTCAGTCTTCTCACCAGGGCAGTCGTTTCGACGAATGTAGGCCGCAGTATGTCGAGACCGATCAGGTCCGCCTGCCACTGCATCATTGAATCGTTGACAGTCATGCCGCCGTCCACTTTCAGCTTCAGGAGCGGCGTTCCGCATTCAGTGTTCATCACGTCGAGAATGTCGCGCACCTGAAAACAAATTGCTTCGAGGGCGGCCCGTATGATGTGGCCGCGCTTCGTGTCCTCCGTGATGCCACAAATGACACCCCGGGCCTCTTGATTCCAGTACGGTGCGTACAGACCGCTGAATGCTGGCACAAAGTAAACGTCACCATTGTTTGCGACCGTTCTGGCCAGGGCTTCCGATTCATTGACACTAGCCAGCAGGTTCATGTTGTCCCGCAGCCATCCGAGGGCGGCACCTGCAACGGCAACCGATCCTTCGAGCGCGTACACGGGAAACGATTCTGGCCCGAGCTGGTACGCTACGGTCGTGAGCAGTCCGTGTGAAGAATCGATCCGGGCCGTACCGGTGTTGTATAGGAGAAAGCACCCGGTACCGTACGTTGCTTTGGCCTTGCCACGCGTTAGACACTCTTGTCCGACAAGCGCCGACTGCTGATCACCCAAACATCCGGCGAGCGGAACGTCGCGTAGGGGTGCGAACGCGATCGGTCCGTAAACCTCCGAACTGGACCGTATGGCTGGCAGGATCTCAAGCGGGATGTCAAAAAATTTAAGCAACGTCTTGTCGTACTGCAGCGATTCGAGGCTCATCAGCATTGTGCGAGATGCGTTCGAAACGTCCGTCACGTGGACACCACCGTCGGGTCCCCCGGTCAAGTTCCATATAAGCCAACTGTCGACCGTACCGAACAGGCATTGCCCTTCCCGGATGGCTGCTTTCACCTTCGGCACGTTGTCCATCAGCCAGCGTAGCTTCACGGCCGAAAAGTATGGCGACAGTGGCAGTCCGCAGATTGGCTTCAGGTACTCTTTATTCTTAGTCTTGTTGGGCACCGTGTCGAGCAGCTGGTCGACGGTGGACGCGGTGCGCATATCAAGCCATACGATGGCATTGTAGAGAGGCTCGCCCGTCGTCCGGTCCCATACGATGGTCGTTTCACGCTGGTTCGTAACACCGACCGCGACGATGTCGTTTTCGGGGTCACCGCCCAGCTCACGAAGCTTTTCGAGGGTTCGCTCGATACATTCCTGCACCACGCCAAGAATTTCCTGCGGTTCCTGCTCGACCCATCCTTCCTGCGGGTAAATCTGTCGGAGCTCTTTCTGATGGAAGCAAACCACTTCGGCCGTTTCCGCGCGGAACAGTATGAATCGGGCGGAGCTGGTGCCTTCGTCGATGGAACCGATTAAATCACCAAACTTTTTGCCCAGACTAGACGACATTGTTGGAGCCGTAGATTTCGATCAAAGGTCACACTGTTACGCACGCGAGTGGCTCGCCGATTGGAAGACTTGCGTTTAGTTGTACGTCGCACAGTTTTATCGCATAACGCACGCTGGGCTAAGGCCGAGCATTAACTAGCAGCGCAGGGCCCCGGAGGCACGTCCAGTATCCGTTCGAAGACGCTTTATCTTATCGTGGCAATTGAGTAGTGAGAGCCGACAAACCAAAATCGGCCTGAGCCTGATCCTCCGACACGTCCGATAAGTCCGCGCGGCGCAGCACTATC
>NC_069144.1:43209466-43368883 GCF_943734635.1 Anopheles cruzii | reverse complement strand
CTAAAGCTGGCGGCCAAATTTTTTGGAACAAAGTTTGCCTGCGGATCATCGGTGACAGGTGACGATGAGATCGTCATTCAAGGCGACGTGAAGGATGAGCTGTTCGATATCATTCCGGAAAAGTGGCCGGAAATCGACGAGGACTGCATTGATGATCTTGGTGATCAAAAGCGCTAGAAAATCTTCTCGGGTTTAGATCAGTTTTGCTGAAACGAACAAACGGAGCTTGGTATCACCAGGCATAAGCAAAATGTGGAAATACAGTACTGTTCAATCCTACAACGTCCATGTCCGTTTCCGATTTTCACTTTCTCTCCTCGATTTTCACTTTCACTTTCACTACCACGGTAAAACGGTATCACAGTACTGTTATCAGTTCTAAACATTTTGGCCATTTTATTATGCATTTTAAAAATGTTGTTTTGTTCATAGGTTGGCGCAACATGATGCGAACAATAATTACAATACTTTTACATGATAGCCAAACTTGCACATCATGAAAAGTCTTCTTATCCCGAGATTCATCTTATCAATTCAAAGAAGAAAAAAAACAATATCAACTGTAATCAACTTAAAATATCAACTGTAAACTAAATCACATCCAAAGTATTATTTGAAAAGAGTCACACACATACATTGTTTGGTGTACGATAGAAAGTGCTGCTTTCCATCCCATCTTCTCTTTGCCTTGCGTTGCCTGCTATGATGGTATATGGCATATGTGCAACCAGTTATCTAGCCTTTTAGGAAGGAGATAATAACGTTGTATATGGTCTGTCGAAAGCTATCGATTTGTAGTGATGTTTACTCGTTTTGTGCTTCTCCCAGAGATTATTGATAATAGACTTTTACATTCGTCGCTAACATTGTCAACCACGCAGATCTAGTCTAACAACTAACTTCTAAACGTTCATTACTATCTAATCATCAACCAACACCAGCGGTTGTAAGTTTTGCCTATAAGACGGCTTGTACTGAGTATGAGCAAGACACTCTATCCGATGGGCCATTCGAGCGAATCACCCGAATCCAGCGTATCAATCCTAAGTATTAACCGCATCGGAGCCACACATCTCGCTTGGGACTTGGAATGGGTCGGTGGTAAAAATGAATAAATATTATACGCAACTAAACTACGCCAAACAATGTTGAGCGTCTTCAAACGCTTCTACGTTTATCCTTCAACTGACAGATACACAGACGCCTAAGGGATCGGTGAGTCAGGTAACCGATACTTAACGCGGTAATAAGATTATTCTGTGGGTGGTTACGCACTGGCCACGCTGCGATTCGGTTCGGCAGTGAGATTGTGACTAGTATAGCATCTCTACGCCTGGAATGGTACTGACTCGAGTGCATCGCACACACGTTAGGATGCTGCAACCGAGTTGCCGATGGCAAGTGCCTTTTTGCTAATTTTTTGATTGATGAATCGCGAATACAGCGAACCGCCCTGAGTGCGCCGATTGGGACCGCGTGGAATGTAGTAGGTTAGCTGAAAGTGGTAATAACACAAATAAGAATAGTGATAAAATTGGCAGCTGATTCGGCTTTACTTACGGAATTTTCATGAGGTAAGAGTGTTACGATGCAGCACGCATAATTTTCCAGCTGAGGAATCGTGATTTTTACATTATACTCCATATGGTAGGATATAATGATGGCCGTCAGTTGGTACTGCTGAGATTTACCCAGTCCGCCAAGCTCACCAGCGGCCAAAATTGACCGCCCGTGTGAGCTACTGTTGAGAATATCCTTTAGCGTGACCGGGTTCATGGGCCACCCAAAGGAACTGTACGAAACGGTTGGTTTGCGGTTCGGCAGAGAGTCCTTGTCTAACACCTGTTGCTGCTGTTTAATACGCTGTTCCTGGAAGTGTTGCTGCTGAAGACTCTCGTCCCAGAGTAGCGCAGATGCCGGAGAAATAGCTGCCGCTTGTTTCGGTGGGCTACTGTTATCACTATCGGACGATTCGGAGGAACGTTTGCGAGCTGAAAGCGTCTTCAGACTTTTGCACGGTAGACCAATTTCTTCTCGCCACTCGAGAAACGCTTCACGGAAGAGGATCTTCGGCCCGAGCGGTTTCCCTTCAAACAGTACGTCGACGTCTTCGATGCGCATTTTGCGCAGGCACTCCATATCGATGCCTTGTTCTGTGGAGATAGGAATGAACCTTAGGTTGAACAAAACACCTTAGGTTGTGAAACTACCCCGTTTACCTTCCAATAGTGCCGCAGTCTCTTCTGTTACCTTCAATTTATACGCACAAAACATCCGAAAATCTTGATGTTGCTGCTGCTGATGTTGTTCGTCGTGCGACACCAAACTTCGAAACAGTTCCGCTTCCTCAGCCAGGGGTTCACATTTGATCATCATTCTGTTGTTCATTTCTGCGCGTAGCTCGCATCCAGAATGGTGGCCGCCAGAAAAAACAGCAAACAATGCGCTAACTACTTCAAAAACTTATAGATTCCAACACTTGTTTTCTTCCCATTTGCATCCATCTCTGCACAGGATAGAACCATTTCATTACGCGATGATGCACAACAGATACCTTTGACAACCAGTGTGCAGTGTTGCCAGCGTAATCGGTAGAGTTGTTTTGCTCTTGTCGTTAACCCTTGATAGAATGAAGACTGTTGAACTTTAGTACTACACAAATGTTTTTAGTACATCTGTTTTGCTGTTTTTTGCAATAAACCAAATAATAACATAATTAAAAAACATAATTCTCTTTGAATTGTGAGGTTTAACAGAGCCTCTAATCACAATAACTATGAATTTATTGGTTTATTTTGTGTGTGGAAATTTCAAGGTCATCTCTCGATTTGACGGCTCAAAGAGTGAATTCACCGTAAATCGAGCCTCCAGCGCAACAATGCGCATGTTGATTAGCCGTGGTCATATGTGCCCATCGTTGATAGCGTGTGTGTGAGTACAAACAACGAACTTGTGCAACGTACGGGTGTTTCGCGAAGTCGCTCGCCACGGATCCGCACACATTGTACTTGTTGCGATCAGCCCGGACGAAAGTGAGTGTTCCGTGTGGCCATCAAACTGCGCCATTCCTTTCACTACTGGAGAAGGTCTCTTATCACGTTGCTGCCAACCGCGATTGATAGTGATCCTCCAACAGAATGTCGGCGATACGTAAATTAGGAACCGCCGCTAAGCTGCTGGCCACCACTCGTCGGCCCGCCGGCTCCATCCTGCAATGTCGCTCCATGCAGCACTACCCTATCGACGAGAATCTTTTCGGATTGACCGAGGAGCAGCAACAGGTATGCTTACTAGGGCACAATTTGACCGATCTGTCCAGCAACATCCGCTCACTGTATTGTCCTTGTTCTGCCTATTCCGCGACAGTTGCGCCAAACCGTGTTCAACTTCACCCAGAAGGAACTCGCTCCGTTCGCACAGGAAATTGATAAGCAGAATGAGTTCAAGTAAGTGTCGACGGGTCGCCATCGATTTAAACATTCACATGAGCTGCGATGCGAAAATAACAATAATTTTATGTGGCTATTTCCAGGGATCTACGAAATTTCTGGCGCAAACTCGGCGACCTCGGTGTGCTTGGGGTAACGGTGAAACCGGATTACGGTGGACTGGGCGGCACATATCTCGATCACTGCATCGTAAACGAGGAGATGTCTCGCGCATCCGGCTCGATCGCCTTGTCGTACGGTGCGCACTCGAATCTGTGCGTCAACCAGATCCACCGGAATGGCACCGAAGAGCAAAAGGAACGCTATCTGCCGAAACTGTGCAATGGTGAACATATTGGGGCACTGGCCATGTCTGAGGCTGGATCCGGCAGTGATGTTGTGTCAATGAAGCTTCGGGCCGACAAGCATGGTGACTACTACGTGCTGAATGGTAGCAAGTTTTGGATTACGAACGGTCCCGTGGCAGATACCTACGTTGTTTACGCGAAAACGGACGGGAGCGCGAAGCCGCAGCACGGCATTACGGCGTTTATCGTGGAACGCGGTATGAATGGCTTTACGCAGGGACCGAAGCTGGATAAACTCGGCATCCGGGGCAGCCCGACTAGCGAGTTGATATTCGAGGATGTGAAAGTGCCGGCCGCCAACGTGCTGGGGGGACTCAACAAGGGCGTGTACGTGCTGATGTCCGGACTGGATCTAGAGCGACTGGTGCTGGCCGCGGGTCCCGTTGGACTGATGCAGGCCGCATGCGACGTTGCTTTCGAGTACGCGCACACCCGAAAACAGTTCAACACCCGGATCGGAGAGTTTCAGTTGTTACAGGGAAAGATGGCGGATATGTATACGACGATGAACGCGTGCCGCGCGTACCTTTACTCGGTGGCGCGAGCCTGTGATGTGGGAAAGGCGAATCCGAAGGATTGTGCCGGTGTCATTCTGTACTGTGCCGAAAAGGCAACGCAGGTCGCATTGGATGCGATTCAAATTTTAGGCGGCAATGGGTACATCAACGACTATCCGGCCGGGCGTATCATGCGCGATTGCAAGTTGTACGAAATCGGTGCTGGCACGTCGGAAATTCGACGGATGCTGATCGGACGTTCGCTGAACAAGGAGTATCAGTAATTTCGCGACAAAGGAAGTCTCTGTAGCGTGCCTTAAGAAGCGCACGATCATGCAAGCTTTCCGGATGTGACACAAGACAACAACAAAAAGTGCATTTAATAGTTTTAATATAGCAACGTTTTATAAAAACGTTATTGTTGGAATTGAAAGCAACACCAGGTTGGGTGCATTTTATAAATTGCAGAAACAGACAAATGTCTAACGCAGAACCTTGCCAATAAAAAAATATTTTCCAAAACTCATTGCCTAATGTGAAATCAACAAAAGAACAAAATTATAAATTAGTCTTTTGAACCAAAAAAATACGTGTATACGCTTGTTTAGATTAACACTCGGCTGCATCTGTATGGGTGATTAGAATTATAAAACAAAGCATTTAGTACACGCTGGTCCAAGCAACGTATGGAATTCGAATGGTTCATCATTTAGTTGCAGAGAGTAGCCAACACGAGCTGCTACAGAAGAAACAAGCATCGCAACCAAACGAATGTTTTCACTGCGGTTCACGGTGGTTCAAACAGTATAATTCCTAGAGTATCGGTTGTTGTTTCTAAAACGGTAAATCGAAAATGTGGACCCGACAAAAATGGAACATCTACGGAGGTTAAATAAGTGCGGACCGCCGATGCAGTAGTCAAAAAACAATCACTGCTTAAACGTAGCCCGCCACATGCGAACGAAAACATTGCCGATGAACCATCGCTCATGAAACACACCAAGCACATTTATGAAACCGAATTCAGCATCAGTCACCGAAAATTGCTAAGCCGTTTAGAGATGAATATGGATCGATCAAAAGTTAGAACTTTAAAACGAACAACGTTGAACGTATCCAAGACTGTACTCTAAGTACACAAACCTGGGATACCATTGAATAGTGTGCAAACCGCATCTCAGTGTAGATTTTGACTTCGACAAGCAATTGCCGATGGTTTAAGATCAGGGTACTTTGTAAGCTTAGTAGTCGCCAAAGCATGTTTATCAATTAAAACACTTTAACAGCGAAAACTTAGTTGGAAACTATTTTGCACCCAACAGATGGTTTTGGAACGGTGAGCATTGCTGCTTTGTCCTCCACCACCCATCCTGTGTGCATCCTGCGGCCATTTCTCATCCGGTTTCACTTTTGATTTCTACTGTAAAATAAATGACTAGTGTTTATTTCTGTTTTCAACCATGGTCATATTTCGAATCTATTTTTTGTTTTTTCTGTTTCATTGTTGTTTTCTGTGCCTCTCTATTGCATTGCATGTGCACTCGTTTTTATCCGGGAAAGCAAGAACGACCGCACGGTGGCGCGCGATTACTGTGTCTCATGCTACGCTTCGCTCAAAGTTCGAGTGACCCGCGCACTGCATTTGTTGCACTGCTGCCTTTGCTGTTGTTTGGCAGAATGCAGTGCGATGTTGTGTATGTGGTTTCTTTCTCTCTGATGGGGAGTCTGGGTAGCACAGCCGGGCAGTAGCAGTAGTAATAGTTGTAGCAGGTTCACGCGCTCACAAACTCGGTTTGCTTTTGCTTGGCCAGCTCAGCTTAGCTCGACACACCATTCCATTACTAAATACAACTAGAGCTTAACCCAACAGAGCCTTAACTTCGTCGTAGAAGACGAGCACAAGCGCACCACCAGTACCACGCAGGACGTTGGAGAACGCACCCTTGAAGAACGCGCCGCTACCCTCCTGTTTACCGATCTTGACCCAGCAGTCGAGCGTGTTCTTGTACATGATGTCAGCCTTGGCACGGCCAGACTGCATCATCATGCGCCGTCTGACGGTATCGAACGGATACGAGATAATACCGGAAGCCGTCGTCACAGTCTGTTTATGGAGAAGAAGACCGGGAAAATATGTTATTAATGAGATTAAAATAATTAAATGTGTTTAAAAAAAATCATATTTTAATTTTAGTATAACAAATAACTGTCTACAATGTAGTCCCTATGTCCTTTCCACAGCATGTTTTTCACGGCCAGTTTTAGTTATCATACGCATCCTAATTGTAAAATGTTTTCACATGTCTCAGATGATGGTTAAATTGAAGAGAGCTCATTGACACAACGCCCTTTTCCTCGCGCTGCGTGCCATTGGGCGCCGTCTCGATGATGCTGCTATCCGCTCGCCGTGGCCTTATCTATTAGCGCGCTTTTTTTTCAAGGCTATCAAATGCGGTAGAATCCCGTTTCTAAGAAGCTACTGATAAGCGACAAGGCACAAGGGGACGACACAAAATAATCATGTGACGTTGGAGTTGTTTGACGGGCACAAAAACGTTACAATTTTCGTTTGTTCGTTCATTAACATCATCGAGCGTAGCAACTCAATCGGGCACTTAAACATCGGTTTGAAACATCACAGTAAGCTGTGGCTGTGATGTGCTCGTTCTTTAATCTCGCAATTGTGCGATCTTTTTTGAAATGAAACATTATGTGTTCCACAGTAGAAACAACGTGAGCCCAATCCGACGGCATTCCAAATTATTGTTTCGCTGCGAGCGGGGGGGAAGTGACGTATGGTTCAAAAATAATCCTTTTCCGAGTCGGTGAAGGGAGTGGTGGTATCGATTACCGGCAACTTTGGATCCAAGGCCACAGAAGGAGTTGTGTGGTTGTGTAACGAGTTTCGTTGCGTCACAGTAGTCGTAAAAAGTGGAAGGCGGCCAGACAGGGCGTTATATAATATGGCGAAAAGCATACCCTGCTGAAAGGATGTAACGTGCAATAAGCGATTGTTTCTAAAATTCGAATACTACACGCACCACGTGTGTTTGAATTATTTTTTCGTGACGGGACACCACCATTAATAAAAAGTTTTATCGTCAGAGGGCTGCCTGAAGAGGAAATTTCTCAAACCGCTGAATGGGATCACCACCGTCGGTCGGGGTAGTTTTCCTTTTTCTTTAAGCGGGACTTCTTTACTATAAATATCCGCTCAGCTGGCACAGCAGCATATCACACAAGACCTACGCGGGGAAGTGACGCCAGTCGGCCAGAGTTTGTTTTTTCTCTAGTATTCTCAGAAGAACCAGCTCAACAGTAGGCTGATTGAAGAGCACGGCCGCTGCCGTCAAGTGTTTTGCAGTCGCACGCAAGGGCTGCTATGAGGGGCAAATGTTTCGAAATCTTTCTTTCATCGGGGTGACGATAGGAACGCGACGCGTGCGAAGGTGCAGTTCAAAAGGCAATGTATTGCAATGCCACCAATGTTGTATAAGTACATCTCCATCCACCAAAATGCCTCAATTGTGTTCTTTTTCAGGAATCTCTTACTAAGATTCGGATGTGCTTACGCACTCGAAAACAGAAAATTAATCAGGGCAAGCAAAGCTGCCCAGATGCACTTATAATGCAAACGAAGTAGCATTTTGCACTGTTCGGTAAGGTCAAGAATGCTTCGATGTTCGCATCCTAAACCATCGTAGCAGATGCTGTTGATTTTCTCCACCAATTGATATGACCTTGAATCTGGGGGGAGCGAAATAGAACAACCACCACCCTAGTAACGAGGCGCTAGGCAAAGTAAACGAAGATGCCCTTCCCGCAGCGGTAGCTCATGGAGCATTTCTTTTTTTGAAAACCATTTGGCATTACCGTAGAACGTCAAACGTGACCAGCAAACGAAAAAAACTAGGAGCAAAAATGGCTTTCCACTCTCTAAATATAAATACATATGACAATAAAGTGTACGCGACATGGCGTAGGGACACGAATTGTGTGTATGTCGTATGAGATGGTGTTGTATAATCAAAATGCCGCGTAGAACACTGGGTTCTCCGTCAGCACCAGCAGAAAGAAGTTATGCAAACACATTCCAAAGTACACGCTGAATTTGAAGCAATCACTGTCACAGTGCGCCACAAGTAGGCATTGGCATTGGACAGTGGTGGTGTACTGTATGGTGGGTATTCTTGGAGAAAAATTTGACACTTGCGTCATGACCTGCGCGTCACTCCGTATGCTAGTAGTAGTTGCAGTTTAGGAAGTAGTACAGCGCGCGCGCTTACACCTTCAACCCCATTATAGAGCTCATCGATTTGGCGACCAACGGAAGCCACTATTATGCTCCGAAAAAAGGACTTCCGCGGTGCAGAGGTTGAATTGAGTGGTGTTTACGTAACCACACAGACTGAACCCAGCTGATTGGTCACAATGATCATTCTGCCACCGGGCGCCGCTCTAAGGGCGAGTCGCGTATTCGTAAACTATTTACTGAATGAGAGGAGTAAACTACTTCTAGCCTCTTCTCCGCCGATTGCTATCAGCAGAATCCGTGCCAATGGCCACAACTCATAATAATCTGATAATGGGCTGGGGACAACCGAGACGCATTTACTACAGCCGTTTCCTAGCAGATCGCGTCTCGTTAATCGCTGTGGCAACAGTTTCAAGTCACGGACAAACAAACGTGTCATGTGTCCTACTGGCCAACCACCCCTCTCCTTCTTTTACCTTGTCGGGGTGTTATCCCCTTACTACTACGTGGTACAGGAAGGTCGAAGAAGAGTTTTTACACTAATCGATAGCGCGTTAGTTGGAGAAAAATGTTACATAACGCCCAACGACCGCTTACCTGTGCGATGGCCCAAGAAACTAGGAGCGAAGTGTTCTTCGGGTCTGGCAGCATTCCCTTGGCGGTATCGAAGCAACCGAAGTAGGCTGCACGATAGATGATAATACCCTGAACGGACACGTTGAAGCCACGGTACAGACCGACGATGCCGTCCGACTTGACCGTTTTCTTCAAGCAATCAAGCAGCCCATTGTACTCGCGTTCACCAGCACCGCGGCCAACGTCCGCACCCAGACGTGTACGGGCGAAGTCAAGCGGGTAGACGAAGCAGAGCGACGTGGCTCCGGCAGCACCGCCGGATCCGAGATTTCCGAGGAAGTAGCGCCAGAACTGGGTGTTCTTGTCGACGCCACCAAGGAAGATCTGTTTGTAGACATCCTTGAAGGCGAAGTTCAGGGCCTGGGTCGGGAAATACCGGATAACGTTGGCCAAATTACCGCGCCAGAAGGCACCGATGCCCTGCTCCTTCGGGATGCGAACGAAGCAGTCGACGATACCTATAGACGAGTCGTGTGAAGAGGTGGAACATTAGTGTTAGAATCAGTAAGTGTATCGTTTTGTAACAAACAAAAAGTGCCCTAACGTCCGTGCACTCGTTTCGCGTTCTTTCAAATGTGTTTTCCATCGATTTTCTGGCTTCTTCGGGCTTTTTATTAGAACGATTCCAGTGCGGCTAGTACCAGTTACATGTGACCAGCGTTACATAACCAACAATTTTTCGCATCACGTGAAGCACGTTGGGGGGCGGTGTGATAGATACAGGCAAATATTAGCAAACATTATTTTCAAGGCACACGAGGTGACCGCGGCAAGCGATGACCGCTAATATTCACCATTTCAACGCCGTTTGGATGTGGTGTTAGAGGCGTTTTGACCATTAAATCCACCACCTTCGGTGATTTCATTATACCAGCGAAGGGAAAAAATCCAATCCAACATGGCGTCTCGAATGTGCGCACGATGTTGGGCAGCCGAAGCAACGCCACTTCACTTCCACATCGTGCCAATTCTCACGGTACCCGCAATGGAGCTCTCTCGGGGTGTTGGTTTTCCCAGGTGGCGTTCCACTGGTGATTTTGGAAGCACGCTTTTTCGAAGCCGGCGATAGCGGGAATTCCCACCCCAGGGTCACACGCACACAAACACTTTTTACATGCCGTCCTACGCGTCCCGGGAGCACCAGAAGCAAGAACAGTGTCAACTTAAGGCTCACCTTTGTACTGCTTGTCGACACTGATCTGCTTGGAAGCAGCTTGGACCTGCAGCAGCAGCTTGACGCGTTCGATCGGTGCTACGGCCGTTTTCGAGATAGCAGCAGAAATGCCACCGGCCAGGAAATCCTTGGCGAATCCATAGGGATCTGGTTTCTTTGCCATTTTGAATGGGGTATATAGCTCAGTGGTAGAACACTTGACTGTAGAACTTGAAAACCGGCGGGAGCGCGATCAATGGGGCCTTAACCGTTCGAGGGCACAATCCAAAGAGAATGAACACCTTTTCAGGGGTTGTACGGTCGATCAGCACGCGGCCGGACACGAGTGCGAAATTGAATCGGCTGCACGAGCTCACGCACACACTCTGCCAACTTTGATACACCGGCAGCATTGCCGTAACGATTCGTTTGAAATGAAAAACGTAGCATAAAATTATCTTTGAAACTTTCTCATGAATAGCTCTTCTCGGGCTCGTGTAATCTACTTTATAGTATTTAAAGGACTTTCGCAAGCTTATCGTCAATTCTCTTGAATTTTATTTTTAATCCTACCTGCTGACGGGTGCTTATACAGCTTGTACAAATCTGTTATGTAATGGAGAAAATGCAATTGAAACATCTCGTTTATGATTATAACGATAATAAAACAAGAGCTTTGTGGAATCAAGGCGTTAAAAATGATACATTAGTCTTAAAGCTTGTTTTTTGGTAGATATCAGAGTGATGTGCTGATTTCAAATTTCAGACAGTACTCTGTTGTACTAAACTTTATTTTCTGAACGAGTACTAAACTGACTGGAAGGTCGCGCTCGACCCGAACAAAAAAAACACTCAAATTTTTATTTTTTACATCGCACATCTCAACTTTTGAGACGTCCCTCTCACTAGATGGCCTAACCTAGTAGAAACTCATGGTACATCTACAGCCCTAGCCCTAAAGGGTCTTTACTACCCGAACAAAAAGACTCGCAGATCCATTCATGTGTTTCCATACATATGTGCGTGTGCTGATGGTGGATAGACATGTTGACATGTTGATGCGCGAGTTTTTTACGGAATTTATCGAAATTTAATCATTGCTTCGCTTTAAAAGCCATTTCCTCGACCACTGTGACCGACAAGTGAGCACAACGTATCGGGTTTGCGACGCAAGTCGTTATCGTACCGTGTGGACGTTCCACAGATTACTACGATACGATAACGACTTTGGTCTGCGCAGTCCAAAGTATCAGTGAAGTCGTAACGTGTGGACCGGGCTTTAAACGAAAGAGCCAAGAAAAAAACGAAGTGGCGATTTTGACAGCTTGGAACGGTCCGTGAAGAGTGCCGCATCAGTGCGAAGAAGACAGACAATGTTGTTCGCTGTTGCGCTCTCTTTCTGGCCCTTGGCGAGAAGACAATTCGACGTGAGATATTTCGTCTCAGTATGGAGAAATTGGGTTACTTTTTTGTTCGGGTCATGCGCAGTGCTATCAAAACAAACGACAAAAGACGTCAAACAAATGCAGTGATTAGGTGCAGAAAAAGCCGGTTTAAGTCTTTTTGTATATGCAAGGCTATTAGATCTGCTATCTGAGCGGAACGGAACAGCCACGTCGACTAGCGTAGCCAGTTGGTGCCTGTGTGTAAAAGTAAGGCGGTAGCTAGCATGGAGAGCCCTTCTAAGGTGACGAATCCGGACAATCGAAAGGTGGCACTGATAACGGGAATAACGGGTCAAGTGAGTCATTGAACTGATGCCCATGGACAGAGCTTTGGCTAATTGCTCGTTTCCCTCCAGGATGGTTCCTATCTCGCCGAGTTTCTACTCGACAAAGGATACGAGGTGCACGGTATTATCAGACGGGCGAGTACTTTCAACACATCTCGCATAGAACACCTGTACGCGGATCCGAAAACGCACCGAGAGGGAAAAATGAAGCTACACTACGGTGATATGACGGACAGTAGCGCTCTGGTCAAGATTATCGCCCAGGTGCGCCCATCGGAAGTATATAATCTGGCCGCGCAAAGTCACGTGAAAATATCATTCGATCTCAGCGAATACACAGCAGAGGTGGACGCTGTCGGCACTCTGCGACTGCTAGACGCAATTCGTACGGTGGGACAGGAGAAGACGGTTCGCTTCTATCAAGCGTCCACTTCGGAGCTGTACGGCAAGGTGGTGGAAACACCACAGAACGAGAAAACTCCGTTCTATCCGCGCTCACCGTACGCCTGTGCGAAGATGTACGGTTACTGGATTGTGATTAACTACCGCGAGGCGTACGATATGTTCGCCTGCAACGGAATCCTCTTCAACCACGAATCACCGCGACGAGGGGAAAATTTTGTAACACGCAAAATTACGCGGTCAGTTGCAAAAATATCGCTCGGGCAACAGGAGTACCTGGAGCTGGGCAATCTCGATTCGAAGCGCGACTGGGGCCACGCGAAGGACTACGTTGAAGCTATGTGGCTAATGATGCAGCAGGAAAGGCCGGAAGATTTCGTTATCGCCACCGGCGAGACCCATTCGGTGCGGGAGTTTGTAGAGAAATCGTTCCAGCACATTGGCCGCGAGATCGAGTGGCGAGGGGTTGGCGTTGAAGAGGTCGGCGTAGAAAAAGGCACGGAAACGGTACGAGTGCGCATCAATCCTAAGTTTTTCCGCCCAACGGAAGTAGACCTGTTGCTGGGTGATGCCAGCAAAGCGAAGCAACAGCTGGGCTGGGTCCCAAAAGTTACATTCCTAGAACTGATCGCCGACATGATGGAGGCCGATATTAAGTTGATGAAAAACAATCCTTCGGCTTAAAAGCTTTCGTTTCTCTGTACGCTCCGTAAATGTGACTTCGTACGGCCAGTATTTGTTTAACGTTATTGCATTTTTTCCAGTGTACATCAATACTAACCATCGTTTTAAAGCAAACATAGAAGCAACATCTTTCAGTCGTACTTCCTATGACGATGCGAATATGTCGTTGTCGTTAATTGTGTAATTCGATCTTCGATCGTTTTTGGTTCAAACTATAGATCGGTTATAACAGTTTTTAATAAAATGCGTTGCCAATGGGAAGAAAGAGTGTGTCAAGAAAAAACGAAATTCAACATTAATATTTTATTGGTAGCGCTATGTTGTGTGCCAGCGAAGGCGTCTCGATGCAAGACCATTCCACAAGCAATTGGGCTTGTTTTTTCACTTTTTGTAATAAGTAACGATTCACTTTCTATTAAATAGAATACACATTGTTTAAAGTATCAAAAAATAAAACCCACCACCTCGTGCTTTCTTTTGTTGCATCTGAAAGGTGCCTCGCTTCAAGCTACTTTAGGGGTCCGTCCGATTCCTGGTGATAGTGCTTGACGCGCGAAAAGTACAACGGTGGGTACTTTGATGGCACTAGCTCAAACTGTGTCTTTCTCTCTTGGTTGTTGCGCTGCTGTACCATCGAGTACTGATTCCACAGCAGCTGGCTGAACGGCCGCTTGCTGGTGCTGACGATACGCAGCTCTATGTAGAACGTTTGAAGACCGCACTCCGCTTCGTGATCGCGCGAATTCCGACCCGGTCGCTGCACGGTTGGTTGACGGTTTCGCTGGATTGCGATGATAACTTCATCGTTCAGTAAGCTGAATTGAAAATAAAGTTACATTTAGTTCACGAATGATACCATCATGGGTTTCCTTTACCGATAGTGCCCGCGAAGAATTTCGCTTTGCGCTGGCCAACGTTGCTTTAGCTTGGCGACGCACTGAGACGGTTCGTCTGCGGTCGTTAGCATCCGTACCTGGCCGTCGGCGAAAAAACGTACGTACCGGTAGTACTCCACCAGTTGAACTGGCCGATAAAACTGATCCTGAAAACTGTTCTCACCGGACCGCAGATAGCTGGCGCGGCTGATGTAACAACCGTGAAAGTGTACCCGTGGGCGATTGATGTACATCTCACGCCACGATCCGAAAGGAGAACCCTTCAGTACACCCATGTTAACACCCCATACTCTAAGATATGTAACGTAAAAGAAGTTCCATTACAACTGTTGCTAAACCTGCTTTAACCGGTACCATTTAATACGCACCTCAAGCAAGCGTGACGCCAGATTTCTGGATCCCGTGCCAGTAGAAAGAATCCCCGGCACACGGAAGCAAAGCGTTCGAGTGACTTCATATCCAGATCGTTGGACACAACCCATCGCAGGATGTAAAGGATTAGCTCCGTCGGAAGATCGGATAGATGGGCAGCCGTTACGATCATCTTCCGATCACTGGTCGCTCGTTCGAAGAGTTTACCCGAGCGACCCATCAGTGCCTGGAAACGCAGCACCAGATCGACGTCCTCCAAATTTTCTTCCTCTTCGTCCATGATTGCCACAGCCATTCGTTCTACCAACCCGTCGCCCGTGTTACCATCGATTGCATCATCCGGATGCTTCGACGAAAGATGCTTCTTGTCGAATACTTTAAACTCAATGTCTGGCACCAGCTGGGTAGCTCGTCGGTAGAGTCGCATGGCTTCAAACACCTTACCACTCCGCTCGAGCTCCGAGCCCTGCAGAAACAGGGTACGTGCCTGCTGCTCGACGGAAGCTTCGCGGTTCGTATCGGGTGCGACATTTCGAATGGTTGACGATTGGGTTTTGGGTTGATCCTTCTTCAGTTCTTGTTGCCATATTTCGCGAAACTCGTCGAGTTCCGAACGCTGTGGCGTGGACTCCGAATCACTGTGCGAGGAGGACGAACTCTCTTCATCGTCCTCCTTACAGGCATCGCTCGTTGAATCCATTGCCGGCGTAAAGGAGCTTCAGATACAGCGATGAACGTATTTGTACTGATGTGTTTGACAGAAATCGTGGTCGAGGCGTCCTCACTATTGGACCACCACCGGAACTCGTGCTAGTTCACGGTCTGTGTAACGAATAACTGTTGAGCACTGGGGACGGCTAATGTTTTCGGAGCAATACTTCTGGAAAAGCAAAGGTACTTCGTTTCGCCTACAGAGGAACCACTTGGCCATAGTCTTTCGAACGGTTGAACGGGTTAATATTTTAGTGGTCAGGGAGCCGAAACGTGATGGAAATCACTTCAATTCTCGTACCGAACCATTTTGTTATGATTATAAATTACGACTCGGTCAAATTCTGTTTTCAATTTCGTGGCAAGAAGAAAATGGCTAGAAACGTCAAAACGAAATCAGCCGGTCAGAGTGCCTACTGGTGTTTGATATCTATGGAGCAGTACGAAAAGGACGGTACAAATGGTTTTCAAACTGATGGCGAAACTCCTGATACGATTACCGTTTACTACACTGAAGAACCTCCTATTGTCTCCCCATTCCGATACTGGTCTTTGTGGTAGTTACTGTACATTAGAGCTTGCTTTCTACCGCTGAAGAGCCAGTTGCTTGTACCTACAGACAGCCAGCCACTAACACGTTGGCTTGAAAGCATCGGAAACAATGAAGAACATTTTGAAGATTTCTGCAATCTGCTTACTCTTTCAACTCTATCATTGTTTTAAGGCGGAAGCAGTGTGACGATCGGCAGCAGCTTAATTTTATTTCTGATGGCAATCAACTGAAGATCTGGACCAAAGCCCAGCTCAGAATTTGGTAGCCGATTTGAAGGCAAACGCGTTGAAAAACTCGTTGTGATACGTTTGCACCAAAGAACCTTCAAGAAGAATGTCCCCAGAGACCTTGTGAAACCAAGGGTTAAGTCTCGAAACAATATCGGAAAATTTAATGGGCGCCAACAGAGTTCCGACTGATGAGATGATCGTTTCTCGGCTTTTGCGTGTCACGCTGCTAACTGCCCAAATTCCTGTGTGAGTTATTTACGATCTTTATATTGCGGTTTGTTGAAAAAATAATCACTCTCGCGAAAGTGTCTCGCAGGTAATTTGGGAGTATACGGGACGAAGTTTTAAACAAAAACCGAGCGAACACCGCGTGAATATTAGACTAATTGAAAGTGGTTTTGACATAGGCTCATACAATTTTTGGGTTGGTTTTAGGATGTTGACCGGTTAAAATTAAAAATAAATGAAAACTCACGATTCTCTACTTAGGTCCCAAAGGTGCTTGATCAATCATCACGGGTTACGATGCTGCTGTTGATTATTTAAACATAATGATAATAGAAACGGTTAGCATCGACCCACCGAGCCAAACATTCAAACTTTACTGCACTCGTCGCCAGTGACATTGGACATTCCGTTCGTTTAAAAATCGTTTCTCAGGCCGCTCGGGAACGCTCTGGGCTCTCAAATTACTCGACAGCAATTTTACTACCCCATAACGCATTAGCCTCGGATGCATCTTCACGCGCAAGGGCCCCAAATGGTTGTAAAATCTCCGAAAACGACATTACTTTCACCTATAAAACTGTCTCCGACGGCACTGCTACCGGGCATCAGTCATCAAGCTGTTCGATGGAGGGATGCTGCGCGTACAGTGTGAGGGATTTTTCTTTTCCGCACTCCGTCAGCCATGACCTAGACCGGTACACTGTAACTGTAATTCGAGGGAGCCCGTTTTTCACCGTTTCGAGCGGTACGAGCTCAAAGGGCCACCGAGCAACACCCAACAGCGACGATCCGGCGGGAGCGAAAAATGCAGTGCAGCACCGTGTTGGCTTGGCACTAATTTTCCAGTAATTGTGAGCGAGCCTGTGCGGTATGAAAACGGGCCGAAATTTCCCTGGAAGTAGTTAAATCATTTCCCTAACTCGATGCGCGCTGCGCTGACGGCGGCCGGTTTTTACGACCCGACGAAACGGTTCCGAAACCGAACACTGCCTTGCCTTCTGGGAGGCGGCTACCACATTGCCCTTACGAGTTCGAGGGCCTTCTCCCGGGGACAACCTGAACCTGTCGCCAAGCTGCTGTTGGTGTGGCACAGTTGCCGACGATCGACGATCGCGATAGCGGACAGGCGGAAGTGTACACAATTGGAACTAAATGATGGCAATAAAAGTGCTACAATTTCCAGGACGATTTCCCTTGGCGATTACTGTCGGCAGGATGTCGAGGGCTAGGAAAATCCAACTATCCGATCGCGCTCATGATTACAGAATGCTTCTTTGAATGAATAAATAATCCGTGCTGTTTCAAGTCTGATTTACTATTCAACAGAACGTCGGTGTGACAGCGAAGATGATATTTAAAAAATGGTTAAAATTTCTTAAACAAATTACCAACATCAAAATAATTAGTAAGTAAATAAGTGAAACACATCCGCAGAGGATTGCCATTTCCCTAGTAGCGTCCCAAATGATCAGCATATTGATTACAGAACTCAAGGAGCTACTTTATATGACCAGAATCTTCTCGTTCGATTTTTTTGGTGTAAATCTTGCTAAAGTACTACATTTGATTGCAAAATTTCGTTCCGCTTAAATTATCGCAACCCTATACGGTTGTTAGTTCCTTGCTCTTTTAGGGCACAAACCGTTGTTTCTATCAAACCATGACCGCCTTCCGACGTCTTCAAACGCCAACAGACAACGTGGAGACGACAGCAGTCGGCTGGCCAAAAGCCGATGCCTGAAAGACCAGCCTGGAGCTGGAGTGGGAAAAATGTGATCTGTTTACAAATTGCTTCTCGGAACGAATCGAACGCCTGCGGGCCCACCCGCGGGCCGCGGTCTGGTTTGGTGCGCTACGCGAGCACCGAAACGGGGCCCCGGATTTCATGTGTCTTTCCCCGTGACGCGGAGCCGGAATGGGATCCGAGCGGACGAACCGTACGGTCGCGTTTCGCTCGATCCCTGTTTACGACTTCTTAAGATGCCTGACGTCAAAATATGTCAATTAACCGTTTAAGTTGATCCATACTTGCGTGCGTCGAAGCGCCGGGCCGGGTTTTAGGGGATCATATCGGCCGCAATCGTTCACACGAGCCTACGGCCATTGAAAGCCAGTGTATGATTGATCTCTGCTGAACTTATGAAAATATGCCAACGGCCACACTGCTGCACCATATGCGTATCCCGCTCCAAGGAAAGAAGCATCATGTAACGACCACTTTATGGTCGGCTTTCGAAGCTCACCCGTTAAGTGCCAATACTTAATCGAAAATCCAATGAACAATTGAAATGTTTATGTCGCCCTACTTCAAAAGCCCATAAATATGTGCTCTACGAATCTTAGAAATCCTGCATTATTAAAATTACGGCGATGGAAGAACGGGCACGATGCAAAATCCGATTGCAATCCCACCATCGACCGGCTGCCCGGGATGGTCCACTTTATCATGGTAAAAATTAAAAGAAAACCATAAATGTCGCCGTTGTATTCTCGCTTTCTTTAATTTTTAATTTATAGCAAACACCGTTTCGGGCGGGATAAATGAAACGTCCGAAACATCGATCCAAAATCCTCGCGGCCCGCCTTTGGGTTTGGTTGGGCTGAAAAAGATCAAAGTGTTTGGTGTACATTTTACGACCTTTTGTGGGTCGTAAAAACGCTGCGTATTTCACCGGTAAATATGTTGGGCACACACGAGCACAGGTTGAAACTAAAATCGACTCGCCGATTCAAAATGGCCGCCCCTTTTTGGTGGTGGTGCCGCCGGCCCCGTGACCCCGGTCGCACCTTACCGCCGTCGTTTGGCCACCCGCGGTTTTGCTTTTCCGACGGGCAAAGGACGGGCAAAAATGGTGTAAAATTCAAAATAAACAAACAATCGGTCAAATAAATAACAAGTGAGCGAATGGTACGCCCCGATCACCGATCATCGGCGGGTACCATCAACAGGATCCCGTTGAACCCTGCGGTGAAGATCGGTAAATATTCGATCGCCATTCGATCGCCTGCCTGCGGGGCCGGCAACAATGTACGCACTCGCTGCCCGCCCCCGCTGCTAGGAACCCCTGTGGCCGGTCATCATCGTTGGAAAATCTCATTCGGAAAAGTGAGGAACGCGGTACGGCCCCGACCGGATGGAGGGAAACAATAAAATCGAAAATTAAAATCAAAGAAAAACAATTCTACAAACCACATCGCCGGTGCGTGGCCGGCCGCGAGAACCACCCAAATCGAAGTCGATAAAAATCGTCAAAACCGAGAACGGGGAATCGGGAAAACACACAAACAACTGTTTAAAGCTGACCGTTTAACCATCGGCGCATCCGCTTCCCATCACGGACGGCATGGTTTATGTCCGGTTTGAAAACGGCCCCGGGGTAAACGATTGATTTCGGACCACAAACTGTAATGCCATCCTGCGGCTGGCTGGTCGACGCGGTGTCTCGTTAGGAACCGTGAAGGTTGTTTCTATTTCGCTCGCCAACCGCTCAAGAGGGCCTAGTTGCGCTAATTGGGATCGTTCTGGGTCGTGGTGCCAACCGGTTCTTGTTCAGTACATTGTAGGGTCTTTAGTGATCCAGAATCGAGAATTGATGCAATGGTTCTAAAAGTCTCATTCGGTCTGAAGAACCTATTTCGCTACCATCTCCTGACGAGACGGTCGAAGCTGGGGTCCTACAGTCCTTTCATATGCATCCCAGATATAACATACTGACGAAACCTTGGAACGATTTGTGGCCCCGTATGTGTATGTCGGCCTCGCCAGGTTCCGGTCGGCCAGCTTAACGGACGAAGGCGCTCAACCACGAGGGACTCTGATTCTCAGGTTAGGGCCGCTCGGCGGTAGCAGTCCCGGATAGGTAAGTAACCGAAAGGCTCATTCAAGACTATCAACGCCCGATTCATAGGCATAGGATAACGTGAGTGAATCACTTGCCTGCTGTGTGAATAAAGCCTAAAAATACCGTATGAATGAGCAACGCGCCGTCCCGTGTGGTCGTCCCGGTTTCGCGCCATTCGCTCTGCTTGAGGGCCACCTCAAGCGGCGCACGCTACATTTCAATCCGGAATAACATTCACCGCACCGGAACATGCAAAAGAGTGAGAATGTGTCGGCTTCCTGGCTACCACAATTCTCAGGGCCCCTTGGTCGGACCACCCGCCGGACCCGGGTGCGACACTCCGACACGTCGTGCCGAAAAGTGCCACATTTGGGTGCTAAATTTCGCACTCCGCAACGTCGCGAATAAAAATCGAACGCCACGAGTCGGCGTCGCCGTTGTGGTCGCGACTCGTACCATTAATCTTTTGGGCGGCCACAAATTCCGGTGTGTCGTCGTTGCGAAAATGTATCAACATTTTCAACCGCCACAGACACACACACCAAAGTCACGCCGTGGGCCGAAGTAACGGACTTCTTTCGCATTTGAATCGTGCAAGCCTTTGGAACTATGGGGAAATGGGTGTCAAAAAACCCTTAACCCTGCGTAGAATGTTGCGATGAAGATTTATGGTTTTTAACTAAGAACCATTGGATGGACTTTACTGTCGTCACTATAAATATCAGGTACAGTAATAGTAAAGTGCTTAAAACCATCCGAGAATCTCTTGGACCTCTAATGCCACAAGGGTCCCGCTGTTTTTGGACAATGTAGTGACAGTTTTACTGTAATGTTGTATCCCATCCGTTCGCTAAAGTGGTTTAATCCACAGCGACTCACCCGCCCAACAACGGTCAATGAAGGGTTGGCGCAAGTAAAGAAACGTCCGGGCCCGGGGCCAAAGTGGAACGGAAAGTTGCACGTTGATGGGTCGGAATTCTTCTGCCATCAACCGTTGCAGCGTGGCGCGAGCGAATGAAGCGAAAATTTGTCAACCCAGAAGTCGCCCGCCTTCAGGAATGTTCCACTGTGCGGTGTCCTGTCCTGTGCCGCCCCGCGGTCGAAGTATCTCCATACGGACAGAGCTCCATACGGAAAAGAATGGTGCCCCCTCCCCCCCCAAAAACCGAGCCGTGCGACTCCGGTGCATCCGGGGGTCGGGTTGATTGCGGTGCCCGACTTCGTCAACCGATGCGCGGATGCTATGCTGCGACAAAAAGGTCAACCCAAGAAAGTAAGCCACCCGTTTTTGGCTCGTTTGTGAGAACAAATCAAAACAAATAGCCACCGCCGGGGAATGTGACTCCATTTTCCGGTGCCGGCAGTTACTAGAACAGAATTAGACAGTGGCCCAGGGCCCGGGTTCCTTGGGTTTCGGATGCCGTGACGCTCTCCGCGGTTGCAGCTTGTTTTTGTACCCCTTTTCGGTGATTCTACGTGTGGTTTCGATAAATATTTTCCCTTCTCTGAAACGTGTGAAGTTTTCGTTCAATAAATAAGCGGTTCCGGATTCTGCTCGTCGAAGCTGCTTCGCTTTTGAAACATCGTTTTGAACGACTCTGAAGTGGAAATGGAATAATAGTTCTTTAGAAGCTGAGCTCATCTACACAATCCAACTTTTTAGTTTTGCGTTGCTCGCAATACCTTTCATTTGACAGTCCACCACAAAGTGCAATTCGTTTCCGCCGAGCTGCAAAACGAAACAGACTCGTCAACTTGTGGCTTGCTGGACACACGTTTGAATAGGTTGTTGAGCAGCTGAAAAGCACCAGCTTCCGACCGGTTCCAGTTGCAATCGTTAATCGATCGAAAAGCCCTCCCATCCACACACGGTCTCGGGCCGGCCGGCTCGGGCAATGGTGGTCCACAACTCCAGATGCAAGTGACCGACCGACCAGCGCGCTGATCGAGGGCAGCCGTTGGCGAAGATAAGTACCGGTGGCTTCATTTCTTTGTGGCTAGGTTCTGCGGCCCATCCGGGATGCTGCGCTGGAATCGTCGCTAACCAGCTGACTGGAACCGGCGATAGGGATGCGCGTCCGGTGAACAGGGCCCGTCCGGTCCGTGAAAACCCATCCGCTTTTCCGTGGCGTGGCACGGTGACGTTTCCCACAACCCACGCCGTCGCCGTCACCGATGTGTATTAACGTCAATTAAGCAAACATAAAGAAAACAAATAGCGACACTAATTCGTTACTCCATCAGGACCGTCACGTTGCACGGGACCGCCGTCTCTGGCCGTCCCGACTGGCACCGGCACCGAACCGGAGAAGGTGAGCGATGTTTGTGCAGCTCAAATATAAAATATTTTTCTCCTTTTTGGCTCGCCCGGCGGGATTGGCTCGCCCGGCCGGCAGCCCTTTTCGCGCAGTGTTGCTTTCCTTCCACTGTTCGCACTGCTCTCGCCCGCGAAGCCCACGAAGGACGCGCTTCGTCCGGAGGGAAACGTCCCCGGCAAAACAACGGCGACAGATCGAACCAAACGGTACCGCCGTCCGGACGGAAAACGCCATAAATGTCACGTGCCCGTCGGTGCAATCCGTCCTGTGTAAACGAGCCGAACGGTGGCGGCGACGACGACCGTGGCGGTACTGCATTTCGCTGCATCACGCTGCATCGGACCGGAGTGCGGTGCACTCGATAAAGGAGTGGGAAAATTTAAAGCCGTTAGAAAAACAATCATAAAATTCCGCTCCCGCCCGGTAGGGCGCCCGTCCCCCGGTGCTCTCTGTTTCGGGCGAAAACATTGACTGGAAACCGCAGACCAACATAAAGACGGGCGCACAGCCGGCCGGCACGGGACAGTAATTTTCCGACAGCGACAACGTGACGCGGGATTCCCTTTTTCTCTATCTTTTTGGAAAGCCTTTCCACGGGAAGTGAGAGGCGGCACGGTTGCAGTGCGGACATCCGAATCGGCATCGCATCGCAGGGCAGTTTTCCGTGGGTTCGATTGGGCAGGATGGCGTGGACCAAGGTTTTTGCTTTCCCGACACGATTCTATCTTGTGCTGACTTTAGTGTGAGGCCACTGAAATCGTTTATCAGCACCGGTCTGCAGTGTGTTTGATGGGTAAACATCAACAGAGACCATTTGAGTATGTAACCCCACGATAAAGTACACCCGAAACAGCATTTGATAAGCAATCCGACACCGTCATCGTCTACAATTGTGACGATCCACGAAACTAAAGTAATAATTAACAAACGCGGTCGTACAAACTATGAAGACGAGCCATGTCAAGTACGTCAGAGAACAGCAACAACACCTGAAATCGTAGAAAAAATATAGGACATCGTATTGGAAAGTCCCTCCTGATGCAGGAAGGGCTTCAGGGATGGAACTCATAAATTGGAATCTCGTTGGAACAAGTGTATTTGTGTTCAGGGAGACTATACTCGTTAATAAAGTGTATTTCAAACCATAAAATTGTGTTTTTCTTATTGAACCGCTGGATTTATTTAATGACCTGGCAATGGTAAAATAGCCGCAACGCATGGTATCAATTTATTAATTGTAAGCCGAATGCCGTGTCCACGGAGGGCTTAAAATTAAGTTCCTTCACACGTCCTTAAGCCAAGCCCACCATTGAAAACTTTCACTATATTCGTTGCTTAAACATCGATTTCAACGCGTGACGGTAAACGGTGTTCGCCTGTTCCGTTTCTGTGCGATATTTTGGCGCGGACAGGCAGGAGCATAACACCCCGTAAGACGTGTAAGACCTCTAACCGAGCATAAGCGTCACAAAGTTCGTTCGCTGTGCCGCTCTGTCAGCATCAGAAAGGAAGACACGCAGGAACAAAAAATGTACCCACAAAAAATAAAGGCTAAAGGCGGAATAGGATTTAAACACGGGGGGGCCCCGGAAAAATAAAACGCTAGCCGCGTATGCTCAGTGTTTCAAATTTGTCGCCCCCCCCCCAACCCGGGATTCTGGGGCCCGGCCAGAGAGACCAGGCAGAAACAAGAAGGCAGAGTTTATAAGCAAATAATATATCATAACGTTCGCCGGGCACGCCAGAAAGCCACGGCTGGTGAAAGCTGTAAACGCAAGAAATGACAAAAAAACGCCAGAGCGAATACCAGCCAGCCCGGCTGGCCGCCCTTCCGCCCGCCCGGCAGATAGGAAGTGAGATTAGATGCAAAGGGCTGCCTGAAACAACAGCAATAAATATGGATGCAATCCAACGGGGCGGCAGACTCACACGGATTTAAAATTTACGCCCGACGGGTCGTCCACCGACAGCACGCTGACAGCACGGAACCGCAGCACGCTGGAAGGAGTTGGGTCGGTTGGCTGCGGCTCTCTACAGCAAAACGAAAAGGAAAAGCCAAGAACCAAAAAACTCCACTTTTGGACAAACAGAGTGTGTGTGACCATACACGTTATCCTTGTTGCACGCAGGGCGCCCGCGAAGGCACAGGAAGCACGTGCGAGGTTTAGAATCAGCGCGCGGATCGCACTTTGCTCTGTCTCTCTCTCTTTCCTAACTGCTGCAACTGTCTCTTTCGTGCTCGCTGGCGATCGTAAAAATCGTGCGTTTTGCTTTGATCATTTGAAGGTCCGTTTTTTGCCCCTACGCAGCGCTCCTGTTTAACGTTCCACAACAATTCCATGGCCATCATGCGCCGAGATCTGTTTTACGGAGAATAGCTGAAATGTTTTTCGGAAAAAACAAGTAAAAAAAAGGCAACACGAAACGGAAACCGAAATGACCACGCATGCAAATGGCACATGTGTCGGCGACGGCCGCTAGATGGTCACTCGCCGGGTGTTTACCCCGCGGTAACACTAGACATGAAACGAAAATTGGGTGCTCTGTGCTCTCTAATTATCCTGGCCACCCGTGCCGTGGGGCGAACTTCTTCGAATGCTGCCGCCGCCGCCGCCGCCAGCCAGCGTTACAGTTGGGCATGAGCGGAATGGCATTAGCGGTCGGAGGTGTTTATTATGATGGATGTTTTGTTTATTTCCAGTACTTCTTTTTAAAGTGGGTTCCCAAGATTAAAAGACTCCGCGCGCGAAGATGAAAGATTCCGGCTTTCGCGGGATGTGTTTAGGGTCGTTGTTTTTTTCTCTGCCCACGCGCGCTCCCGTCGGTCGTTTGGTGGGTGTTTATCGCGCACTTGTAGCCTTTTGGTGCCGGTGCGGCCGTAAGTCCGGTTCCGGTTGATCGATGGGCTTCAAAGTAGTACCGGCTTATTTGGCAATCATCGGCGGCCGCCGACCGGATGCTTGGCAAACAGCAATAACAGTGGCCGAAGTAAAGTTGCAACCTGGGCTTGAGTAGCTATACTTTCTAGTCGTTGCGGTGCGGTGATTGAATTCGGATCAACGAGCAGCGATTTGGACAAGATTGATTCAGGTTCATCGCCGCTAAGCGGGTCGACCGAGAGTGTCTGTTTCGATTGATTATTGGGGCTGAATAAACATAGAAACTGGATTAAATCGCCTTTGGATTGAATCGCTTCCGTTTAAAGGGTTGATGAGTTAATTGTGGAGGGCCTAGAAAGGCCCAGATCCAAAGGCAGAGGATAATGACAACGACACTGGCATGTAAGACACTGTTGAACGTTTCATAAATTTCTCGCCGCAACTCGAATTGATAGCAGCTGGCACAACAAAGCGTTCGAATTCTGGCTACAGGTTCCCTAACGAGTCCCGGCTGAAGCGTTCGCGGTGGGAAAACAATGATAAATCATGTGGCCCATAATCCTTCTCCCGCCCGTGGTCAGGGGCCGTACCGTGCATAGGGCAGCATAGAAGTCACAAACAGTGCGCACGTGTTTTTTGTTTGTTGCCCTCCACACCGCGTAGCCTTTTCGAAGTAAAATTGCAGCAAATATCGATCGCCGCCACGGAAAGGATCATTTGTTTGGCGCACCCACACACACACACACTCGCAGTGTGCGGCCGCCGCATTTCCAAAACAAATAAAGGGGGCGGAGCCAGCCAGCTTGATTCGGTTTTCCACGCGATCGATGCGCGATCGAGTTTGATGCGCGCGCGTCCTCGGATCGGATTCTCATCGGACTCCCATTGTGGCGCATTCGCTCGCCCTATCTCTCTCTCTCTCGCTCACTGTCGGATCTGTCAAACGATGACTGGCGCACGGGCGGGCAGGAAAATGAAGTCGTAAAACGGTCTCCGTCCGCCTCCGTCATCAGCGCACAGTGCGCCAGCGCGTGCGCACACACACAATTCGCCGAGGATCTACGGCGGAGTTCCGGGCGCGGAAAGGCTAAAGGTCCGGTGCGGCCCCGGGACCTTGTCGTCCTGCGTGCGGGGCTCATGTTTTTACGACCTCCAATGTAGTGTGTGAAGCATAAATAACAGGGATCCCCGACGGACGCTTGCGCGTGGAAATCATCCCGTGGTCCCGGGGTGTTTATGGAAGATGAAAGTAGTTGTTTCTGTTTTGCATAAAATAAATAGATCGTTCGCCGAGCCCAAGAGGGGAGTCCAAGAACAAGTAGTTAACGATGCGCGAACGCGCGGCGAGCATGGCGTCGAGCGATCTGTCATCGGGACTGGCTGGGAAAACCGGGACCGGGGACCACGTTAGTCACGCACTTCATCTCGTCGGAGACGGATTTCCTGACGATCGCGCGTGCGTTTGTGAGCCTACTACCGGATCGTTTACTGTGCGGATCTTCGGGTGCCAGTACATTGTGTGAAACAAGCTCGATCATCCGGCGACCGGAAGGATATCAGAATAATAGCCGTAGTTAGTGGTAGTAGTTATTGGAAAAAGTGTCGTTCTTGTAATGCTGCCCTACAGTTCGTACGCGGCGGCTATTCAGCAAATTCAGAGCCTGAACCATGAGCTGGCAATGTTTGGACACCCGGCCGGCAGATTCCTGCAGCAGCACCCGGACCATCACGGTGCCGTTACGCTCGGCAGCTCGTACTTTGGGCTGAACAACTGGGCCCTGCCGTTTTCGTTCCTGAAGTCCGTCCACCGGCCGGAAAAGCCACCCTTCTCGTACATTGCCCTGATTGCGATGGCCATCAGCAGCGCTCCGAACCAGCGGCTCACGCTGAGCGGCATCTACAAGTACATTATGGACAAGTAAGCAGTTCCAAATGAAGCTTACACAAAAATAGCACCCAATTCTGTCCGAAGCCAATCCCATTGAAAGTGTGCACGATGTTACAGTTTTCCATCTCCATCATGATGGGCACAAATGGAAATTAAATTTAAATTCATTTCAAAAGTGATAAAAAACAATGGCTTTTAATGTGATATTTTTGGTGAAAGTAGTCTTCGAAAATGGGAGTTGCAACTTAATCAGTTTTGAGATTGGAACAGAATCAAATCTAATCAGTTCAAATCGAAGGCTGATTATCTATTTAAAGACTTACTTATACTTGTACTTAAACTTAATTGGTAATGGTGACACACGTTTGTGTATTTGGAAGGAAATTGAAGTGACGAGAAAACATTGTTGTTTGGCAAACTAATAAAAGAAACGTTTTGTAGAACGAGTTGATACATTTTAAATGTTTATTTTGTTTACTCTACACGTACAAGATTTTGGCACACATTAACAAAAGGCTATAGATTTTTAATGTTTGAGCAAAACTGTGCTCTTCAAGAACATCGAGTCCGGGGGGCCCAGAAAACTATTTCCAACCTCACCATGACCTGTTTGCGAATGTCCACAGCTTCCCGTACTATCGCGAGAATCGCCAGGGCTGGCAGAACTCGATCCGTCACAATCTGTCGCTGAACGATTGCTTCATCAAGGTGCCGCGAGACAAGACCGCTGCGATTGGCGGCGGCAAATCGGCCCACGAATCCGTGCCCTTGGGGGACGACGGTGGCAGGGGAACTGCTGCCGGAGTTGGTGGCGGCAAAGGAAGCTACTGGATGCTGGACCCGTCGGCCAACGATATGTTTGAGCAGGGAAACTACCGCCGGCGGAGAACGCGACGCCAGAGGAACGCCAAGCTGATACTGAACGGCCACTTTCAGGTAGGTTGTACCTTTTTTGGTCTAATTTTCACCTGAGTGTATGCGTGTGTGTGTGTGTGTGGGGAGCGTTACAATCTCGAAAAGCGGTTTTTTCTTTTGCAGCAGGAACTCCATTAAGTTCACGCACAAAATGGCGATCCGTATCAGAGCGTTCCGTTTTACGTGCCCGTTGTCATTGTTTCTTTTTGCCTCCCGATAATCCGCTGATTAAACGGAGAACCGTTTCTGTTCCGTTTCGCAGGGCTCACCGTTCGCCTTCGCCTACCCAGCGATGGGTCCCGCGGGAGTGCCGGGAGTCGAGTTTATGAGTCCCTCCGCGGCCCAGCTGCAACAAGCCCTCGGTGCCGGTGCCGGGCCGGCCGATGGGCCCGATTTCCATCATCTGATAGTGCGCCATGATTTGCATCCGGATCCGGCGGCCTCGGGCACGGGCTGCTCGGGAGATCTACTGTCCCGTGGCCTATCGGTCGGTTGCTGCACGACCACCGCCTGCGGCCCTTCATCTGGCGGAGCTTCATTAGCCGGAACCGGGCCATTGCGCTACCGAATGGATCTACGTGCCACGTCACCTGCCTTCGCCAGCGGGGACAGCGTGAAGAGTGAAGAAATTAGTTTGCCGCGCGCTTCCGACGGCGAGAACGAGCCCGACCGGCAAACGGACGCCAGCGCGGCCTGCCGGCGTCGGAAGCGGAAACCGAGGGGTGGTAATTTTTCCAGCCCCACGTCGGAAAAACCCGCGAGAAGCTGTGCCGCGAGCTCGCTGGATGCGTTTCTGTTGAGCGAACTAAACGGGCTGCGTGTGAAAAGCTGCAAACTGGCTGCGTACTCGTGCGACTCAGCCGGCGAGCTTTGGGGAGCTTTCCGGCGTGAGTCGCCGGAGCCTGCAAGGACACCTGAGACGGTGCCAAACGAACGCCTCGGCAGGCATGTAGAAGAATCCTTGTCGCCGCCACCTCTGCCGACGCCTCCATTCTTCGGTGCCGCAGCTCACGAAGGCCAATCCGGCCGTCGGCCCGGCAGTGTAAACAGCCTGCAACCGGAAGTGGCTTTCGGAGCCGGCCCGAAAGCCAGCACGCCGGTAGCGCCGTCGTGGCACGCCACGAAGGTCGGTGGGCTCAAGTCGAGCAATTTCACCATCGAAAGTATCATGCGGCGGCACTGAGGCAGGGCCCTTTTGTGGACTTACACCGGATGGCCACCGGCGGTCTGGACTCGAGGGCTGACAGATAAACGGTGACGAGGATCAAAGCATCCTGCCGCCGGTCGTGGCCATTTCGGAAGGCACCTTTGCATGGGTTCGCACCGTTGTCTGACGTGGCGCCCGGCTTGTTGACAGAAGCTTAAGTTGGTAAACTATTCCGGGTGCGTTTGGCAAATAAATTTCTCGCCTTCGTTTGCTCGTTACTTACAAAACGCAGCGTCTACGTTTGGGGCGAACGGTTGCTTACTACAGGAGTAGCTTGTACACTAAATTTTTTTATGAAAACAGATGTACTCAAGCAATTTTAACACGTTTTCTAATAGGAGCACTCACTCGCTAAGGCAACGCTAAGTTATGTGATACGTTTTATTGTTAGAATTACCCGTTAATATGTTGATGTAATAACTGCATAATAAACGACGTTAAATACAGAATAGAAGTACGTCAAATGCTCGCTTAAGAAAATTGTTTGTTGAGCGTCACAGTTATTTTGCTGGCGAAAGGTTATCAAACCTCGACGTCGTTCACTGTTTACCAATGCTCGAGGATGTGTCGGACGATTGTTTCTGGAAGCGAATCGCGGAATTTTGCTCCCAGCATCTCCGGGCTGTAAATTCGATTTCGGGTGCTCGTTATTCACCGGCAGACCGGCTCAAATAAAGTTGATTTATGCTGCCGATTTCGGTTGGTTGCATCCACGGTAAACATGCACAGCGAACGGGTGTCTGGAACCGGGCACAGACCATGATGTAGCAATGAACCTGCAACGAGCCAAGGATCGGTCCTTGCCGGCGTTCCTTTCTTTCGGTCTCGAGTTGTCACTTTAAACGTTGTGACTTAATCGGTTAACTTATTCAATGTACGGTGCTGCGTGTGGGCCAACATCACATCGCGAGGTTGTGATTTCATGCAACGAAAGCAAACAAACGACGCCGAAAGATGTTGGCACCGGGCAGTGCGGAAGCATTCGATTCGTCTCGGTTCCGGCACACAGATACACAACAACGAACGATTAACATGATTTAGCGAGCAAATTATTCGCAATCAATCATCGCCCGAAACCCCCGTCGCCCGTGCTACGTTCGCCGTTGGCAAACTGCCTTCCGTTTGTGTGTTTTGGCCCGAATTCGCTGCTGCGCTGCGGAGCATGTTATGTTTACCTGGAGGATACGGTTAAGTCATAAATTGTCTTTCCTGTCGCCAAATGGAGCAGCCTTTTGGGTGTTTTGTGTTTTTATTTTTGTATATTTACCTATCTTATTTGGGTTTGATTGAATCAGAGCCAACATTTCGGTTGTTTTTTTGGAAGCCCCACATGAGTATGTTGTGGAGTTTGCTTGCGGAGCACTTCGTTGCCGGTTGTTGGGGTTATTTGTTTAAATTTCTTCAGCCATCGACAGTGCCGCTGGAGTAGCATTGGGTCACGAAAGGAAGTGCGGGTTTTGTTTAAAAACAGCCACAAGCGTCATATGAAATGTGTCAACAATTACATCGTATGCGTTGGCAAGGAAGATCATTTTATTCTTCCACTGTTTTCGTTTTGCCCTTTTTTCTGAAGTGGTTAGGTTAGTGGTTTTCGTTTAGTTGATTAGGTGTAAGGTAGACAATGCAAGGTTCTATTTTATAGAGATGCAAGTAGTGAGTAAACTAAAGAGCCAACAAGTGTCAGAAACATGTTCGTGGCTTGCTGTTAATCGCTTATTTTATTTGTTTTATTTATTGTTTATAAAACACGAAAGTTGGGCATCTAGCCTAATTGCCTAGTAAATTGCCTAGTTAATTGCCTAGTTTACAGCAGTCGTTAAATAAAAATAACCGACTCTAGAAAGCCTTCATAACAAGCGAAGGTATAAATTTAAAGAACTCAAGGCCATTTTGCATTGTTGCACAGGAATATTAAATTCTAGCTCTAGCGTTACACGATTGCAAACGTCATAAATTTAGATTAATGGACCAGTTAGTCTGGCAAATGTATGGTGAAATGGCAACTTCATCTCAGCGTTATTCGTCCCATCCGTTAGGGATAATAGGAATAGAGAGCGCATCGACGCTGCCCACAATCTAAACGATGTCTGGTGTGCTCAAGGATGCGGATGTTTAATAGTGAGCATCTTGTTGTGTAGTTAAGCGAGTTGTTGCGGTCAAACGAACCCATCTTGATGATGACGACTCTAATGAGACTATAGTCTGTCGATCCAACAACGATGGCACGTTAAAAAAAACAAATGAAGCAAACTCAAGTAAAGGTTGGACCAATGCAGCAAATTGGGACCAGATACACGAAGCTGAGAGTGTGAGTGCTCTTCTTACAATGTCCTCAGAGTGCAAAGTGAACGACATCTTAAAAACAAGAACAGTGTCCCAGTCATGAAAAGAGGATACTGAGATAGACGTTTTAAACCGGTCCAATAGTCCGAAGCCTGACGCACTATTTATCTTCATGAAAACCTTCAAGTTTTCACCATAAATTAATTGGTGTTTTTCGCCCGCAACAAAGATTGGATCATTTATGAATCATAAATCATAAATATAATAAACGGTAGCTGTGCAAGATCTTGCGGGACACCAATGACGTTTGAAGAAGGGTTAGACCACAAATTGTTCACCTTCTCATTTCATACTCTGACACGAAAAAAGGACGTAAACCTCTGAACCATCGCTGAAGTACGCTCGTAGCTTAGCCGATTTAGACTTAGGCAGATAACCAACATGTTGCTTACTGTAAGCCATTGTCGATAATGACAGAACACGAATAGACAAGCCGTAAAAGATTAGTATTGACAATCTGAAATGGTATGAACCCGTAATGGTAGATAGAAATATGCTTCTTGAACATATTATAACATTTGCATAGTTCTTGGCGACACTGAGCAAAGCATCTGAAAGATGGACGTAAGCCGACGGGTCAGAATAGAGGCTACCAGCGAAAATGTTACAAAATCACTGGGTCTACGATTGTGAATTAATGCCTCGATGAGCGAAGTGCGATCTCTAGGAAAGAGGATGGTATAATTTTACTGACAGGTAGTTCAAGGACACAATGTATCTATACTCCTGTGCCGTGGAACTGTTTTTACAGCTGACGGTGCTCGTGAAGCGTTCGCCGTTCCATTATGGCCATAATGCATGTGAATATTTGGAGAAGGTAGAAGAATCACACCGAAGAACGAGTCTATCAGTGTGACGTAGAAAGAAGATGTAACCCCACATCAGCGCTAACGGTGTAAAGTGTTCCTCCATTTTCGCGGCAGATAAACAAAATTATCCTTCCGTGAGCCGGCCGTGAGTCTGTCCTTGCCGATTTTCACCGCGCGTCAAGTGTAGGAAATATGCCAAAACGGCTGAAGAAGGAACGCCGAGCCACGGCACGCCAACGGTAAGTTGTTGCGGGTTTATACATTTCCCAATATTTTCCACCATAATTTCGGCAGCCAATTACTTGAGTTGAAAAGCCAAAGTGCTCCGAAAAAGGGAGATAAAATCAAATTATCCATAATGTGTGCGGGATTTTCCGCGGGCACAGCATCGACCGGTAAAAAGGGGAGTCTCGGGCATCAGTTCCTTCTGGGGCGAACCGGCTGGAGGTTAAAGTTGGACCATAAACTACTACACATCGCATCGCAGCCCATTCTGAATAAATAATTTATATACTAAACTCGCGAATTCGGGGTTTTGTCGACAACATTAGCGCCACAAAACGGAAACTATCAACAATGGAAACAAATTAGGGAAAATCCTTTTCGGTATTTTCCCGTACAATTCATCAACTTTGTGAAACAAAATTATGTTGGTTTTCTTTTAATAAAATGTGAAAATTCAAACTGCGTGCGATCGTTTCTTTCTGTATACACTTTGTGAAACTATTGTACACCTTCTCATAGCTGCTTTTAGTCGCGGGCCCAGACATCACGCTGCTTAAGGAATTTGAACACATGTCGGTAAGTAAAGCTACTCTCTACCAATCGCGAGACAAAAAACACCCCGCAAACCATGCTTTTGTGACGTGTTTATTGCGGTGGGTACCATTTTCTGTTAATAATAAATCCAACCTGGAAGCACATTTTAATAAACAACCATTGCACCCGTGTGTTGAAGGAAGCCCGAAGTTTCCGGCTGCACCGGAAGTTGTCGTGCAAAACGGTCGTAAACATGGCTGAAAGGCTTGCGTATCTCGCCGTCACTGTCTGGCCGCTCCATTCACGGACCGGTTGCATTAGCGCTGCACCATTGCATAATCCGGCCACAAAGGCAGCTTACGGGAGACGAAAAATGTCTTTTCTTACCGGAAGCCCATCCACCGGAGGGACGGGGAGACGGTTCAAAGCGGGAGCCTTGGCGCTTGTTGCTGCTAGCCGCTCTCGATCTCTCGCGCGCCCCTCTTTCCCTGAAGCCGGCTGAATGAGGATGTAGTCATTGGCGTTGAAGTGTAAAATTGTAATAACAAGCTATGGCAGGAACGACTGCACACCTTCCGCCGGACCGGAAGGAGCCGGATGCCCCGGGTGGATGTTTGGTTTGCGGGGCCGCATTTTTGAGGCGACGCCTCAGGAAGCCGCCACCGCTCCCCGCTGCACCGGGACGCTGAAGGTGAAGTGTAATTTAATTATGTTTTAATTATTTTAATTTAGAGGTCCGTGATTCCAGCACAGTGCAACAGTTTATGCTTTTCACGGCTGGCTCTGGCGTTGGCTGTCCGGAAGGCTGGCGGCTCGAGCCGGTTGCCAGTAGAGTGGCAACGTTGATGGGTGGGAATGCTACTATTCCTGGGCTGGTCGCCCCGGGCACGCCACGTTTCGCTGCAGAAAGTGTCGTGCCGGAAGGAAGTGGTGTTTTCTTAGGACATCCGCTTTTGTAATGCGCCCGGCACCGAGACGCCCCCAAGTCAAGCGGCATCACCTTTTCGGTCGGGATGGCGAGGGGAATTTAATTGAGTGGCTACATATTGGTGCAGCGATTTCGGATGACTTGAAACGGTACGCAGCTCTCAGCTGGGCGTAGTTAAACAAATCGGCAAAACTCATTTCACCGAACCACCGTCGGTCGATGTTCCATTATCAAACGGCGAAACGGATATCCTCCAAGGACGGTCGGGCCCCGGTTGTTGTTGCTGAAGTGGGACGGGCGTTTCGGAGATTTACAAAAAAAAACATAAAAATAAATCCTCCAACTCATCTCGGACCAACCCGGACGCTCGGTGATTAAATCGAACCGACCGGGGTAGGGTCGGATTGCTCAATTTTCAACCGACAACCGTGTGCCGGGGCGCGCGTGGACGCACGCCCCGGACGATTCTAAAGCAGGCCCTCTCGAGAGGCACTTCCGGTTGCGGCGTGGGCCAAGGATTTTGGAAAACTACTCTCACCGGATCGGGTTGCATTATTTGCCATTTCATCAGCCGGCCAAAAGGGGCCAGCAAACATTGGCCCCCTTTGGTCCCGCTTTCGCCACCCGTGGCCGGGGCGGGCATGCGGACCGGAAAATGAAGGTTCAAGTATGTTGATCATCCGCTTACGGACTGTAAACGTTTGGTCAGCATTATTCGGTGCGCTTCCGGTTTCACGGGCCATCGGAGGCAGCGGAAGACGAAGAAGCGAAAGAAAAGTCCGGCGAATCCATCTGGCGCCCTCGGTGCGCTCCTCTGAACCGCTCCCCTGCGGACACTCACATGTGTGTGTGTGTGCGTGGGTGTGGTTCCGGAAGTGGGACCCGGCAATGACAGCACACGACGGAAGCCCCATCACGCGGAATAATTCCCGGCCCCGGCCAAGGCCGGAAGGATTTGTTTAACGTTACACAAATTCAATAAATTTATGGATATTCTATGCAAATATTAACTTAAATCATTTATGCAAAAAGAAGGACCGGGCGCGAGACCGAGAACGAGAGAGAGAGAGAGAGAGAGAGGGAGAGAAGGAGACTTCACCGGCGAGCCAGCGAGGAACGGCCCACCGGTCGGTCCACGGTCGGACCGCGTATGTTTTCGGGGTGACGTCTCCGACCGGAGTTCCGTTTCCGGCGGTTGGCTCACCACAACTCAGCGCACTCACACACACACACACACAGAGGTGGGCCATTTTTTGCCCGCCGTTTGTTTCTTGGGTTGGCAGTTGTTTCGGGGCCGGCTTATTTCGAGTCCCAGACCCAGCTTTATGTCGTTCCGTTCTAATCACGTGGCCAGGATAATGGGCCGCCGTCGGTTCGGCGGGGGCGTTCCGCCTGCGTCGGAGGTGTGGAGGGAGTGTCCTCTCGGCAGACATGCTGGCTGGCTGGCTGGCTGGCCGGCCTCCCGGCATATGGCAGTCACGGGACGGCGCCCATACGGCCAAAAGAACAAACGAGCGCCGTGTCGTGACGTTCAGCAAAAACTAATAATTTCTCCACACACACACACGCGGTGAGGGACACAAGGGCAAAACCGCACAGCCCGGTCGCTTTAAAATGGCGACGGTGCCGGACCAGGGTGGAGCTGCACCGGAGTCATTCATCTGCCGGTCTCGTGCGTGTCTCGGCTGGCTGCAAAGATGAAAAGGACGCCAAAGGACATGGGCTCACCTCACGGTTCATGATTTACGGTACCCATCTCCTTCGGCTCACTCCGGATCTCCCGGGCGGGGACCCTTGTTGTGGGCCAGTTGGCCATTTAGGTGCTTCAGGTGGTGGTGCTCCCGGGGCACGCCGACCGCCGGCCGGCCCCAACACCCATTATTATGTGTGTATGAAAATATTTGAATTTCGTCTATCTTCCGGTGCGCAGCCCTCAGGGGAGCTCCCGGAGTTGATAAAATAAAGGAGTTGCTTCCAAGAAGGAGCCCAAGTTCTTGTGCCGCAAGTCGTTCGTAATGTTGACTGTGGGAATGAATTAATTTTGTTTTTACCACCACCACCAGCCGGCGCCAACCGTAATAGGATTATCGAACGTGAGCATTCAATTTATTACCTTCCGATAGCTCCATTCAACAGTTAATAACTCCACCCGTGCGTGAAATATATCGTCGTCGTCGTCGACGCCGTCGGTGGCGAAACCCGGAAAGGCTGCCTTTTCGGCATGGGCCCGTTGAAAAATGGTTCCACCTCCTTGGGAGTCTGTTTTGCTGCCCCTCGCACACACACCGGCCGGCTCCTTTTGTTCCGCTCGGCAACCCGCTACCTTATAGGTGTGATCCTGCGCAGACCGTGCGGCCGACCTCGCTTCCCCGGTGTCGCTCCCGATGCCGGTGGAGATAAGTTGGAAATTTATTCATCCAAAAATTCATCCTTCCAGAGATCGTCGGGTGCCGGGTGGAGGGGCGCGAGCGGGAGCAGCAGCCAGCAGTGCTGCTGCTCCGGTGCTCGAATAATGTGCAGAACATGGCCGTGGTGGCGCACCGATGAAACGATATTCGTCCGGCGAACGGCACACCGGAGCAACAGGAGCCACCACGCCAGGCCACGAACGTACGGTTTTGAAAATTTAAAGTGACATAAATTATGCACCAACGGTAGCAAAATATATCATCACCCTTCGTCGCCGCTCGTTTCCGCCATCGGGCCGGGCCCAGAGGTCTGGGGCCACCCTTCCGCCTCGGTCTGTTCGCCCTGTTGTCGTCTAAAAAATCATGTTCCGTGCTGTGTTTCTTTTTTCTGCTTTGCGCCTGGCAGTCCCCGATGGCAGTGCACGTTTGGTGGCGGTGTGGCGGCCGAAGGAGTCGTTTGTCTTGTATGCATGATCCGATCCTAAATCATTGGAATCGGTAGCTCACAGGACACGGCCCAGGGGCGTAGCGGGAGGGAAGGTGGCATAATTGTTTCTAGCTGTGTAACAACCACACGAAACGGAGCGGAACATTGGCTGGTTGGAATGCATAAAGTTTGCTACCTTACACACATTCTTTCGCCCCGCTACGACGTGTAATGATTTAATCAGCACGGGCGGCCTGGTATTTGTACCTTAGTTTTTGTTGACATCAGGCGTAAGGATACGGATTTTTGTGTAAGGAAAAATTTACGTTACGGTTATTGATACGCCAGTCGTTTAGTTATCGCTTTTGTAGTTTGCACTGGAGAGCATCCTTGCCGGGGCGACAGGAGGTCCAACGGATGGTGAGCGGAGTGGAGTTTCGCCAGAACCACTCGAGGGACTCACTTGCCCGAATAGTGCCACCAAAACACGGAAACCGAAACAAAAATGGGTATAACTTGGTAGTAAAACAACAATCGCCGGCCTTTTGCTTATTAATAAAACGGGCAAACGAATCGGACCGGCCGGTCGCCGTTTGAAGTGGATGAAAGATTCTGGGCAAATTGCGATTGGGCTTTCTCATTTAATAAATATTGCGCTACCCAGCAACAATCACTTCCCGAACGTCAAGAGTCAGGCCTCGGGAGACACTAGCGTGGCCGTGGATAGAGTCCACCAGTCCACCACCCAGATGGTCCCGATAATGTTGCCCAGATTCATGAGGCCATTCCAAGTAACAAGTTTTTTTTCCTTTGCCCTACTTCGGGCACTCTCCTATTCGCGTTTGCAATTTTATCCTTTGGCGAACAAAAAAACCAACAAAAAAATGGATGGGCTTTACCCGTCCGCGCAATAAGTAATGCAAACTGTCGAGTGACGCCACGCCGGCCATCGTTCGAGGGTTCGCCGAAAAGTAAGCTGCGCTGTAAGTAATGAGAATAAGCCCTTTGGATGCTTGGATGGAAGAACGAGGACGGGCTCTTGTCGGTGGGATGCATGCCGACCAACAAGTCGAGACGACGCCCAGCCAATTTAATTCCAGCGGCAGCAGCGTACATACGCGCCACGGGCGCGATATGGATGGGGCGCATAAAGCCGAGGAGACGCAGGATCGCAAGGAATGGATTCGCTTTCGTTCACTTTCGATTTTGCAAGGATTGCTCAGGCGCGCGCGGTGCTGATGAATGAAAATTTGGTGCCACCAGCAACCGGGCCGGACCCGAAGCCGGTTTCGTTTACATGTTGCCATTTACGGCCACTACGATGGTTGTTACGATGGCGCCGCTGCCAATCTGGCGAGTGATTGTAGCGACTGCCCCGATGGCGTGTGTGCTGGTGCTCGACAGCTACACAGCTCCTCGAGGAGAGCCGGTCCCATCTTGGCTTGGTCGGAATCCTAATGCCAGCGGACCACTTTCATTTAAACGACAACGACGACGACGACGCCGGCGACCCCTTGAACCAATTACATTGCCTAACATTCGTCGCGTCTTGTTGATTCCATCAAAGTCGAAGCAGTGAAAGTTCACTTACGGCCCGATCCCTGGCTGCCCGGTTTTGAGGGGACGGAAATCTGGTCGCTTATCTGGCCGGGAGATGGGTCGCTCCGTTTTGTGTTTTTTATTATGCCTGCCAATTTATGCTGTGTGCATTCGGCACATGTGGGAATCGGTCCGTTCTCTGTTTTTTGCTGGACTCTGGGCCGATAAAAATGATATGCACTTTGGAGTGGCAACAGTGACGCGAATCTGTCATCGAAACATGGCCCGAGCGAAGGAAAGTAATCCCAAGTTGCGACATAAAACGGAGCCCGAGCCTACGCAAGGTTCGCTAGTCAGTTCGGTCCACTCGGAACGTGTGATACCATCGGAGCCCGGGTGGGGGTGCCATTTGCCGTCGCCAGGACATCACGGAGATTGGCTGTCGGAAAAGAAAAACAAACCAAATGGGAATGTTAGGAAGAGTGTGCCGGTTGCTATAAGAGAATGGAAATAAGGATCCGAGTGTTCAGGATGGGCAAGTTTAGTTGCTTCATCTCAACACCACGGCATGGTGCATTTCTTCAATTTTACACACCACTCCAAGGACCACTTCAGACAATTCCATTCTTTCGCGTTCGCGTATCAATCGATTGTTTAATATTTATGTTCCTGCGCTGTGTGCACCGGGAAATAGCGGGATGTATAAAATTCAAAAGAATTGCTGATGCAGGCAACGCTCGGAGAAAGACATTCGACATTGCCGCACAGAGAGGCTGCAGTGGGGAGCAGTGGAAAATCAATGCCCTAGACACCCCCTCCGGAACGTCCGGAAGTGGCCGGAAAGAAACCAGAGCGAATAGCCCAGACCTGGCAGACCTTTCGATCGCCGGTGAAGATTCACTCAGACTCCGGCGCCCGGCGGTCGAATGATAAAGATGTCTCGCGCGGGCTGCGCAACACCAACCCCATCGTGGTGGGGTGAAATTGAAATATACCGACCGACCGACCGACCGTGTACCGGCTGACACTATCTGGACACTTTCAGACACGTACCGTAAAGTTTGCCCACCCGTGGGCAAGTGGGAGGAATTTCATTGACATAGTTGATTAGGACTGTTGAGCTCGGGCGGATCCGTGACCGTTTCAGGATCAAATGAAAGCCAGCGCGACCAACGGGAAGCAATATTGAATCGGATCGAAATGAAACCTTTCCCGATGATCGCGAGCCCGCAGGCGCTACCGTTCGATAGCAGTTTCTAGGCATTGTAAATTTCCCCCATTGGCAAGGCTGGATTCTACCGTAAAGGCTTCAAAGCGCCAAACCGCCCCAAAACACAAATCTTCTCAACGGCAGTTTACGGTAACAAGTGGAAAATGGTAATAAGTTTATGGTAATGAGATTGAAAAGTGGCGCGCCGAGATGTTCCTCGGAACGTGAACTTGAAATCAACCAGGAGGTGGTCCTGCTCGGAGATAATCGGAACACGAACCCCGAGTGCTAACTTAATACTCCAGCTGCAAGACGGATGGTGTGGTGAAAAATCTAAGAACGGGTGCCGTCGCTGGCTGCAACTTTTCTTTTCCCCGGCACACACCACGCGAGGGCAACGAGTTTAATGGCCAACGGCGACGATTACGGCGACCGACTGGAATAGCTAATTAGATGACATCGGTAGGGCCATCCGGAATCACTGTGTTTACGCTGCCAGGACCGTGGCTGTGGCGAATGGCTCCGGTTCTGGGCAAGATTTCGCTTAATGAAATCGCTACTCTGTTATTGTTTTTCTCTCCGTTTTTTGCTACAGTCGCTGACACGGAGCGACACTTCATCTGGGCCCGATCGGAGGGACCGATAAGCGGGCGAAATAGAAATGACCTACGGTAATCCGTTTGGGCCGGCGATTGCATCGGTCGGTTACGGTCTTGGAGTAGAAGAAACGTTTCTTAGCGTTCCACTGCGGTGCATCCTTTACTTTCACTTTGCTTTCTTTGTGGCCTTCGAGCCAACTTTCACCAATCGACCGCCGCGAGCTGCATCTTGCTGCATTATTCATTCGAATTTGTCTCCTTCGACTGCAACTGCTTTGTTGATGATGTTCCACTGCCCGGGCACGAGTGGATGCTGGCTGGCCGGGCTTCTAAACGCGGCGAGTCTGGAATAAATAAGGGTAAGTATTTTTTGTTTTAATTTTCTTCGCTCCTTTGAGTTGGGTTTGGGAAAGATAACTTATGTTTAATGTATGTCTATGTAAATAGGAGCTGCCGGTGCCCTGTGCCAGCATCGAGCACTTTTCTATCCGTTCGAGTGGAAAGATTTGGATTAGACGGGAAACCTTAACCGCGTGCGCTCGATGCAAGTCCAATTAAGTTTGGTGAACTATTTGCGCAGCACAAAAATACCCTCCTTCGAACTGCGGACAAAGACACAAAGACTTCAACTCTGGCCGCAGAGCGTTGCCCCTCTCTTTAAGCGAGCGTTTCCGGTCATACACTGCCGCACGGAGGATTGCACGAAAAATTGCACTTGCCGCACATTGTGCAGCGTTAGCGGGCTCCTTACTTTGATTAACTTACAACCGTTACCGTATTTACAATGATGCATAGCGTGGCAAGCCCGCAGCACGATGGATAATATTTCGTTTCCTGTTTAACTTAGCCTCGTAAGCCTCGCATCGGTGCACCTTGCTTCTCCGATCAGTCATATTTCGCTGCTGGGAAGCCGCATCAGCAGCTCCTTCACGGTGCTCGCGTTTGAGCATCATCTGGAATGCGACTCGAAATGGCAAAGAAAATGCAAATCAAAGCAAGAGTAAACGGCAAAATAACGGCAAACGGGCGACGGAAGCCACCGGCCCGGGCTGATCCATTTATTCTGCCTCAGAAGTACGAAGCCGACGCGGATCAAAGCCGAAACGGGCGCCCGGCAGCCGGCACGGAAGCGGCCACCATTGCCGTACCATGGTCAAAGCGGAAGAAAATTTCTCTCCGCGGAAATATCCCATCGTGCAATCGGATGTAGGAAATCAAATCGGTTCCATCCCGCTTTTATCCGTCAACATTCTTCCAACCCAAGCAGCCCAGAAGCCAGCGCAGCGATTCGTCGGAAAACGAAGACCCCCCTGTGCGTGTGTGTGCGCGCGGGCGCGCGAAAGGATCATAAGACGGAAAAATGAACGTTTCCTAAAGGTGCTGCTGGGCCGGGCATCATCGTTATCTTTTTGCGCGCACTGCATTTTGGGTAAACACGAAATTCGGGAAGCGGCAGCGGTGGTGCCCTGGATCCGTTTGAAGACTGCCGGCCGGTGTGGGGCGACGTGGTCCTACTCGTGGGCCGCAACTTTCTGATCCACCATTTTCCATCAAACCCGTCGGCCGGTCGGTTGGTGGGGGGCGCAGCGCATAAGACACAAGATGAATGAATGGTCGGCTACAAAATGATTTCCAACGACCGCTCGGCACGGACTGTAGCGAAAGTTTTGAGTCCTGCCCCAGAGGGAGCCTCCCGCGACGGGCTGGCTGGCGTGTATTTCATGCACCGGAAACGGCTAAACGAAACAGGATTTGCGATTACGCTACGTGCTACGCGATTCGTCCGTCTATTTATTTTTATTCGACTTCGGCGAAGGCCTTGGCGGAGAAATTGACTTTCCGTTCGTGGAATGGTTGCCCGCGGAGTGAGGTTGTTGTTTTTTCGTGGTTCCGTCCGACGCCAGGACGAAGGCTGTGCGATGGATGGCTTCGGGGGAAAAGCATGTGAAAAATTTAATGAAAATCTCAATTTATCTTCGCTTCAAAGGCCACAGCAATGCAGCGCCGCGATTCGGCGATGCAGTTTGCCAGTGCAGTGTCTTTGCAGGGTTTCTTTTCGCGTTTTTCTACCTTTTCTGTGCTTATTATTGATGGGTATTTGATAAAACAACACGGCAACGAAAATGGATGGCTTTGGATTGCATCGGTGCACCGTTGAAGAGAAATATCTCCGAAATAAAATTGAAGCTGGTGAGGTCAACAATTTTAAGAAATAAACACAAACATTGGTAAAGTACATGGAAAACATTTTGTATTCTGTTTTAAAAAATGTGTAACTTATTTTATATTCAATTTAGAGTGCCTTTATTTTAATCCTTTGCTTCATTTTTAAATGTTACAACAATTTGCAATTTTTAGAATAAGTTTTTGATCAAACAATAGGTTGGTGAAAAAGAAATGTATTGTTTTTGCGTTGTTTTGTTGCTTAATTTGTTGCCATTTTGAAGCTATCTTCATGATGCCTCTCTCATAGAAGTCTTCGTCGTTATTGGTGAAAAACTCTAGTAATTCAATTTCACGACTTTCATAATCTTCAATAGAGCCCAATTTCTGCGTGATTTAGTTTTGAGTCTTCATGAACATGAAAAATAAAATATTATCAAATCACTTATATTTAATTTTATTAAGCAATTGATAAATTTGGGCCATTATGTTACTAAATAATAGTGGCAGAAACCTGATGACGGCACTCACCTTACGGACCTAATCTTCAACTGCGATCCTTTAACCGTCCTCTCGAGAACGCTTCTCATCGAAACACTCAAAACTACGTGGCTGACACATAAAAAGCGTTTAGATTGAAATTGAAGTTTCACTCGTCCCGGTTCTACAATCTGCGGCATTGCTCACGCCTTTCCGAGCCACACTCTGCCAGGACTCCTTCGCCACCAGCCCGCACCCTGTACCGGGACTGGTCCACCGTACCATCCGCCGTACGCCTTTTGCTAAATGAGACAAAATTTCTGACCGTAAAATTGTACGATTGAGTGGAAATGTGTTCCGTTCTCGTGTTCTCCTTCCTTCGGATGGACCAGTAGAAAAAAAATAAAGGGGTGTGCCACAAAAAGTGTCGCAATGTTTCGGCTTTTGGGGCGACGAAACAAAAGTAAAGGCCGCGCGGTAAGTGCATCCTCGTAAGTGGAAATAACCGCTCGCATTTCGGACAATTTTCCCCAACATTCTGGCTGAAGGGGCCCAAAATGAGATTTCGGTTTTTTTTCTCGTCGGTTTCGCTTCACCGCCGGCCGGCAGGTTGGGCACGCGGGGACGCACGCGAAAAGTACTACTCATAACTCGTAAAATCTGTGGTTTTATATGACATATTTTTATCTGTTTATGAGTTTTTTTTCCATCTTCGGTGCCGTGGCTCCGTAAGTTTTCTTTCCACCAAATGCGTGCGCTGCGCGCTTCCTGTGGCACAATAAAACATTATTGTTTGAATTTATGCTACAAGTTTTCTGGACCTATTTCGCACTCGACGTCCGCGGCGTGTCCGGGCCGAGTCGCAAATCTTCCACCGATCGGTTCTCATCGTTATCATCGTTTAGTGTGCCAGAAACGCAGAGCAAGGGAAAAAAACGCACCAACATAAAATGGGTGCGCCATTCTCAAGTTCGCACCACGGGCAATGAGCCACCGGAAGGTAGAGTTGCGCAGGACCCGGGAAGGGGAAACACATTTTAACTTTCGCCGCAACCGAGCGGCCCGAGATTGTTGCACTTCACGTCACGGTTCCGGCTTCCGAAAGCGATTTGGCCACCGATTGCGGTCGCAAAGTTGGTCTACGCGCGCGATGCCACTGCGGCTGGCTGGAAGGGTCTTCTGGCTACTACTACTACTACTACTACTACTAATGTTGCGGATTTTTCTCCCGCTTTCGGGTGGTTTTTTACTTGCAGTCTGGTTGGCCCCAAAACACGTGAGTGAGAAAAATTATTACTCGTGCCATCCCAAAATGGATCCGTAATGTGGGCCACTACGTGTGCGTGTGTGTGGCGGTGATGCATGGGTTTGATGCAGCGGCTCGGCGGGACTAATCTCGTGGAAGGAGCCCGCCCATAACCGGAGCTAATGGCGAATCGATATTTTCGCCAAGTTTGTCATCGATCGGTGGGGCGTGAGTGTGATTTAGGGAGGATATCTTTCTTCCCGATGGCTGCAATTCAATTGCAGACACATTCTCGCGGCACACCGCGGAAAAAGGAATCCGCGGTTGGGTGGTGCTACTTAAAGGGGAGTCCCGCGAATTTTCATCCGACACGCGGCCGCAATTTAAAGTGTGCTAGGCAGTGGTTGTCCCTTATGTGTGCGGTCCTGTTTCTTGTTTTTCCAGCTCACCGGAAGTGAACTGGAAGTGTGTGTGTTAACCCGTTTGTCTACAATGTTAGCAATAAACGATCAATAAAAATTTCATAACTCCTGCCCGGTAGTTCATAAAAAAGTGCACAAATTTTTATTGCCACGCAGCAAGGTGCAGCTTCCTTCGTCGGGCGCGTCGACCCAGACCCCGACCGCCGGTCGAAGGGGTTTGCGAACGTCGTTCGGAATCGCTTTTTAGTTTATGTGAATTCATAAAAATTCATACCGATTTATGGGCGCTGATTGTCGATAGTTTTTTTTTATGGCTTCGCCCCGGACGCCGGTGACGAATGCACACGATGTACCTAATCTGGTCGCCCGCCATCTGTCGGGTTCTCGAGTATCCGGCCTCACACTGTGCAAACATTAATGGAGCCATAAAACAAAAAAAGGAAGAATAATATAATTGTGAACGGTTCCGGACCAGCGTTAAAAGTTCCCGATCTAGATCAAGCAAAGTGCAGAAGCGCAACATCTTCCGCGGCAGCCTGATTGACCGGATGGGAACGGCTCGGAAGATTTGTTTCGCGTGGCCGTTGCTCCGTCTCCAGACGGAGGTGCAAATATTTGAGTATTTCGTTAGACGAGGGCACCGCCGGCCAGGCGCGGCTCACCTTCGGCTGCTTCCGGGTGCGGGAATAAGTTGCCGATCTCGAAAGGAGTTTTCTTTCTCGCGATTACCACCATCACGCCACGGTGGCAGCGAATCGTTTGAAGTTCAGCAAGTTTGATTCGAAATTTAAACAAGGATCGTCTAATCGAATCGACGTTCGCAGTTTAAACGGCGGGCGATGCTGGTGGCTTCAATCAAACACGCGAACGGTTCTCGGGAGACGGGTTTTCCACCATTTCCACGGTGGAAGATATAAAGCTCACGACATTTTCATGCACACCCGTCTCTTTTTGCGATTGGGAAGGTTTAAAGCAATTTAAGGATTCTACGGTACGCAACCATCGATTCGGTCGGCGCGCTCCCGCAGCACCGTGCGGGCGGTGCAATAAATCTTGGTCCCGAACTGGGGGAAAATAAAATTAAAGGTAGAATTGTCACGCGAGGCAAAAAACAGTCACCATTTATCACCAGGCTCCGGCAAGCGAAAGGGTTTCTTCCTGCTGCTGCTGCTGCATCTTGGGAACATCTCATGATTTCTCGCGTTATCATTTCGCTGGTCCAACCGGCTGAGTAGGGTCCGTGGTGTCGTAGTAAATCGTCTTCGCTTCCGCGGACTTTTTCTTCCGAATGTTCGACGTTTCAAGCAACTTTTGAATTATCGGCACGGCTGCGCTGGTGACCTTCGCTCTACGCTCTGGTCCAGGCGAACCATCAACTGTGTTCCGTTTCTGAAACTTAATTTCTTTTTACACGTTTGCCTTTTTACACACGTAAAATATAAATAACTTTCTGATTTATGACGAATGCTGCTTGCTATGATAAATTTATCGTTCGCCCGGTGACGGAGCGCTTTTCGTGTGGAAAGTTGAAAGTGGGCCACTGGCGAAGCTATTGGCGAATTTATGCCGTTGTCGGTGGTCAACTGCTTGAGTGTCGGTTAACACAAAACTCTTGCTTTACACCAAGAGAATTTACTTGAAAAACAAGTACAAAAAATTTAATTAAACCTCTATCAATATTCTCTCTCCAACCTAAATATTCAATATTCAATTCTAATTACCTGACCAAACTTGTACCAGATCAAAATTATTAAAAATTTAAATTCCAGTTTCAAATTTAAAATATCTTGAGTAGTAGTGGGAGCTAATGCTGCTTCTAGGACCTCAAACCAACCGAAAGTGGAAAGAAAAAACACTCTAAGAAACCAGTAAATAAATATAAATCAACAAACCAATAAATCAAAGCTGACTCAAAATCTCTAAAAACATAACAGTAAAAAGTGCACACATATTAAAGAATGTGTGATAAATTTGGCTCCTTTTTGGCAGAAAGGTTTTGGCAGCTGCTTGGTCAGTATTGGTAAGTTGACCTCAGAAAACGCGAACGCAGCCATTTTGCACGTGAACCGACGATGGTCACTGCCAAACGTTACTTACAAAACCACCCCGATCACGGGGTTGCCACCAGTCGGTGCATGTAATTTCGCAGAATGAGTCCTTTCCGGTCCATTGCGTAACGGGTTCCTTGGCTTTTGTGTTCCCTTTCCCACCACCACTCCCCCGTTACACCATTTCCATATGTCACCCATTTAGCCCGGCCACACTTATCGTGCTGACGTACGTATGTAAAGTGGTGAGTCCATCTGCGCAATCCGGGGCCTAAAAGAAAGCTCACTTCCACCGGCTCACTTTATCGTCGTGCGAGAAAATTATCGTCCCGGTTGTCCCGGGGCCGGGCTTAACGACAGGCCGGGATTTTTTGTGCTCCGTTCCGTTGCACATCCACACATCTTTTCACCCATTGCGCTCGGTGGCTCGATTTCGTCCGTTCGATTCCCATTCCCCCGGGGGACCGGAAGTGTATCATTACGGGGCATGCTTGTGACCGGAAAGGCATAACAAGCACGTTAACCGTTCGAAGACCGGCCGGCCGCACCGACCCGGGGCGACCCCGTCGAAAGGGCGGGTTCGGTCGCCTGGTCGTGTTTCGGTTTCAATTTTTCCACCACCCTCCCCGCCACCGGTCAAGCATGCCCTGCGTCCCGGGCACACCTTTTCCGGTGAAAGCCGAACCGGGTTTATCGTACATGCATCGAAAGTTGTGGAACATGACTTTGCTGAAAACACGAACTGCGGAAAAGCTCGTTTTGTTGTGTTTTCTGTTTCGTTTCTTTTTTTTGTGGGCCAGCTACATCCCTCTCTCACTCTTTCGCGTGCGAAGGACTTTTCCGTTGCCTTTCGTCCCGTTCCCTTCACATATGGCTGGCTGGAAATTGGTAGAAAAAATCGACCCCAACCACCCGGACCCACCGGACTCCACCGGCTGCCGGGCTGAAGGGTAGTATGTTTTCCAATTCCTTGTCGCCCTCCCAACTAATCCACCAAAGGATCGGCCCACAAACGACTTCCCCCCCCCCCCGAACTGTTTGCGAACGACGTTTTCCACCCCTTTTCGGAGTTCGGCTTCGCCAGCACTCATTAAGGGTGGGCCCGGGCCCGGGTATTTTAAAACAGGTGTGCCGGCGGCCAACGGTGGAGCACGGCCCTCGGGGGTAGCAAAATGGCAGCAAAGTTAAAAAAGGGTACGGGGCGCTCCTGTGCGGCGGGAAAGTAACCGGGCATCCGGGGTATATTTTTATTCGCCCGTTTATGGATAAAGTTTATAATTTGCTTAATCTCCTTTGTCACTGTGTTTAATCTTTCGGATGCATTTGCTAGAGACCTGCTGGGGTGGAGTGCCGAGCACCGAGCTGACCACCACCATCCTCCCCTTCCCCAGCACGGGTGGGACTGGAGGAAAATCCATTTTCCCAGTTGTTGCTGCTGGGCTTCCTGGGCCGCCCCGTGGGACGACGGACACAAAAAGGCGACGGACTTTGCACCTTTGCCGTGTGGGCAGCCGGGGGAAGCGTTATCGGTTGGGCGGGAAAATGTGAAAATGTCCTCACCCCCGCCCCGGGGGAAAGGGTCGAGAAAATGGCCAGAAAACCCGGGTCTTTCGAACCGGAAAATCCGCCACCCCCCCCGGTGCCGCACCGAGCCCTTTGAAGGTGCGAATGAGAAAGTGTATGGTAGATAAAGTTATTAAGAAAACTCCGAAAGCGCAGTGGGTGGTGTCCGGTTGGTTTTTTTGGCTACACTCCCCCACCGTGTTTTCCACCGTCCGAGACACACGCTCCTTGTAATGATAATGCGCCCCATGGTCCGGTTGCAGCGCACTCCCGGTACCGATGCAAAGTCTGTTGCAAAATGCTGGTCTGCTGGTCTGCTGCCTTTTTCTGGATCACCCCCGCCATTTTTTCGTGAAGAAAACGGGGGGAAAACCCACGAGAGCCAGAAGCCAAGAGGAGAAACTACAGACAGAAAGTGTGGGGTCCCAAAAAGGGAAAACAAGGCAATGTGGGCTAACGTGATTTTAACGATCCTGTTGCCACCGGGAGCGGTGACTTTTTTGTGTCCGGCCGTTCGCGGCACTTGGCGGAAATTGTTGCTTCGCCCAGTGTTGGTTTTGTGGTGGGCTGGGGCCGGATTTTGGGGCAAAGAAGTTGAGTTTCTTTGGAAACAAACAACCGAAAAAAAGCGAAAAGAAATGTACATTAAGATCCCCGAAACCCGTTGGGCAGGGCGTGCCTGAATGCTATTTAAATTCCTGGCCCACTGTGGCACAACCGGAAACCAAGTAATGCCCGGATCATTATGGCCGAAACGCAAACGCTTTCTGTTGTGTGGTCCGGTTCCGGTTCTGGTGGTACTTCGTTGTTTGAGCGGTTCCGCTTCTTCTGCATGCACTGTCCGGCAGCATCGTTTTGCATTCGGCAGTAGGAGGCTACAAAATGGCGGCCAATCTTCGTCGTCTCGGATTCCGGGTCGGAGTCGGAACGTTCCGGATTCCGGATCGCACACATCATCCGCATCAGTTACGGTCCGCGTCAGCGATGGCGTCCTTGTCCGGTCCCGTTCTTCTACACGGGGCACGAAACTAACGAGCGTGCCAAAAAATAGGCACCCCAAACACACACACACACACGTGCGCACCGGAAACGACGAGATAATAAATTAAAGCGGAACTTGTGAAGCGGCAATAAAACTGATAAGATGATTTAACACGCTCGTAAAAAGGCGGGCCCGTCTTCGGGCCAAACGGTTCCGGTTCGGCCCGTGTGTGTCGTCGTCCTTGGACACATACGCGACCCGAGCGCCGGAATTCGCGCGCGCGGAAGGTCCATTTTGACGGGTGTGAAAAAATATGATTAAGTTTTTGTGGAGCTTTCTGTTTTTTTTTTCCCTTCTTCCGGCAGTTATGCGAGAGGCCCGCTCGCAGATAAGATTTGTGCCCCCCTTCGGAAAGGATAAATCGGGTGCCACGGGTGCCGATCTACGTCACAAACGCACGCGCTCCAGCCCATTGGCCATTTTAGTTAATCAAAGCAGTCGACTCAACCCCAGACCCACGGTGGAATTGGATTTTTCACATTTCCATTTCTCTAAAGCGCCCGAGCGGATTCTTAGCCACCGGTGGAACGGACACGCCGCCTGTTGAACCCCTGTTCTGCCGGAAGGACGGATTGGCAACCGGCATGGGGCCGGCGTCCCGGTCGTAAAAGGAACTGGCTGGCTCTCGGTTTCAATTTTCTTGCCAAACAAAACAAAATGGCAGATAAAACCACCACCCCCCGGCAAGCACCGCCCGTGGCCAGTTTTTAAGTTGCTTGTTAAAAATCGGTACCCGCCGCGTACTTGGAGCCTCGCCGGGGCGGGGTGGTGCATTTGGTAGTTTTATGGGCAATTTAGATTGAGGTAATGCAATTTTGAACCCCTTTTTTGTGTGGGGCCTGGCCCCGTGACAGGTCGGCGTCACAGGGCCCGGGAAACAATCTGTCACCACGGCCGCCTTTTGACGTTCGTCCCGGGTGGTGGCGGGCGGGGTGGTCGGTGGTAGTTGTCGCGCACAGCAAACTGAAGGTAATGGTGGTGGTGGTGCCATGACGGGTCTCTCGGGTGTAAAACCGCCTTTCAAAAAGCGGATCCGCTCCGATCCAAAACACATGAGTAACGGGTTGGGAGGGGCAGGCAGCACACACACGGCACGGAACGGAACGGAACGGAACGGAACGGGTCGTAGACCGGTCCAGATGTGCCGACGATTAATTAAGCCCTTAAGTGCTGGCGCGTACCGAGCGCACCGAGCACCGTGTGTGTACAGGGAATTCCACTTAACGAGGATTTTCGGGATGAATTTTATAAAACTTTCCACTCATCACCGGCACACGGGGGCGGGTGGGCCATGGGTGCCCGCCATTGTTTTTATAACGTGAAGGGGCACCACAACACTCGGCTCTCGGTGCTGCTGCGATGAAGGTGCGTTTGTGTAAGGGAATTAAATTGTTCATTTCGGTGCTCTCGAGGGCCGTTGCCAAAAAGGTGAATCCTGCGCAGGCAACACCGTAAGGACTTCGGCTTCGCTAGACACGCTATCTCGCTTGCCGCGTTGACTCAAGAAGCTCCGGGGGGAGGGCTCCAAGCCCCCGGGCGTTTATGAAGCGTTGCCTCGCATTGTGAAGGTTTACGCCGGACGGCACAGTATCCTGTCGATCCTAATTGATTGGTTCGCCGCCAGATGTCCGACGGACATTCACGATGATGCGATGATGGTCAATAAAATGCCTACGACACGATGCTTTGAATGCGCCTCGAAGACGACCAGGCCAGCTCGAAGACTTCTTCGTAGGACGGGAAGAAAAAAAACCAGCACCAAGGATATACCGTAATTTATTGTCCACCCATCGTAATGGGGTGTCCTTCATCCTTTCGATCGGTAGGCGCGCGCCCATAAACGCGCAAGTACACCCTTAATTTGATCGCCGCGGGCCGAACGACACTTTCGATCACCTTTTCACGCAATCCACGGCCCGGCGCAAAGGAACGCAAATAAACCCATTACATCACCCCGATCGGCGGCCGTTATGAGCGTCCGCAGGGACTTTCGCTGCTGCGGGCGGCCAGTGCCTTTTTGTTGTGGTTTGTGGTGCGGCCGCCACCGCTGCTCCTTCGGGGAGCAATTGAACAAATCAGATAAAAGCGAATGTACCGTGGAGAAGAGGCCAACATAAACGTCGCAGTGGCCCCCCACTCACCCGCCGGCGGTTGACCGCGAAAAAAAAGGAAGCGGCCTAAAGAAAGACAGAAAAGGCGACCGGCGGAGAAATTCGCGTACGGAGCGATTCAATCACCGCGGGCGGTTCCGGCTGCTCCGGTTCAGGCTGATGGCACCGTTCGATTGTGCGTGCGTGTGTGTGCGTGTGTCGCCGGATGACCAGCGGCAGCGGAAGGACCATGGGGCAGAAAAGCAATCATAAAATTGACCAGCCAAATCGCATTGTTTATGAGGCGCACAGAGCGCGTTCGGCGCATTCGATGCGCCGTAGGTGATACTTATTTATCGTAGCACCCCGTCGTCCTGCCCACCCGTCCTTGGTTCCGGTCCCGGTCCAGGCTGTTGTGGGGGAGCTGGCGAGGCGAGATATAAATCGCTGCAAATTGCCTTTCGGGTCTCTCCCGGCACGGCGAGGCAGCCTTTTTCGAAGCAACACGTCTTAAGCCCGCGCCGGCCCGAGCAGGATCTGACGTTTGCTGCCATTGCCAATACATTGCGTGTGCCTCTGTGACTGTGTGTGTGTGTGTGTGTGTGTGTGTGTGTGTGTGTGTGTGTGTGTGCCACTTGACGCTACTTACCCCCGGGGTTCACACCCTCCCACACTACGCGCGCACCGGACGTTCGGCACGCGTTTTGGAGGGTCGCCTTTTTGGGGGGGGCGCAACCATAAATTATAACACAACACAGTGTGCTGCGAGCAACCTGCCTGCCTGCCTGCCTTCCCACCCGGTGGTGCCATGGTAACGGCCACTGCCTGCCCGGTGTTTGATTGGCAAAAGCGCGGCCGCGCCACCAACGAAACAGTCGGCCCAAAAAATCCGACCCACCGCGGGAGGAACACGCCAAACATATAAACCCTCGCTTCGCCTTGTATGCGCCATTTATTGCACACCGGGGATGAGTCCTGCCCCGTGTGTGTGTGTGTGTGCGTGGCTCGTTCCGAAAAAAGGGGTGCATATATTAATGGTGTTTTGATATCGTTTAATGTTTTTATTTCCACTGATTGCGATGATGAGACCGGGGGCCCGCGTTCCCGACCTTTCCTTCGGTGGTGAGTCCTTTGTGGGTTTCGATAATTTTCAGGGTGGCGAGAGGGGCCACACCGGGATGAAGTACCGAGCCCCCGGGGGAGTGCCGCACTTGAAACGGATAGGACCAGCGCGCTTCCAGGACGGGTTCTTTACGCCCGGTGTCCGGGCGTTGTTTAAATGAGGATGCGAAACAGACCAGAAGAAACCGATCCCTGGAGAGATACTCAGCCTCAGATACGTTGGCTGCACAACCCACAACAAAACAACTTCATCTCCCGCTCGGGCGAGTGAGCTACGGATTGACGGATTCGACGACTGCTCCTGCGGGGCCCGTAGCCAAACATAATTATACAGATACAACGGAACGGGTGTGGCCCTTCCGTGTGTAGGATTTCAATTTTCCATTCTTCTCAAGTGGAATCGAAATTTACGGGGTGCGTGAGCAAATTTGCTCGCGATGCGATGCTGAACGAAGGGCACCCCGTAGTACACCGGCTTCGGTTCTTCGCCCTCCTTACTCCTACTATGCAATGCGCCAAGACACTCGCCGCCTTCAAGACCGACTTCAAGCTCAGCGAGCAGAACACATAAATTCATTTGCGACACCGGCCAGCCGATCCGGAAGCCTGTAAAGAAGTGGCCTGAAAAAACCGACCACCCCGGGCACCGTCGGCACCGCTGACAGGAGCTTGTGGAGCCCGAGCTTGGCCCCGAGAAAAGATCTCCGGCCATAAATCGTTCGGCCCAAGTTCCGTTGCACTTCATGCGTGGATATCCGGTTACGGTTTGTTTTTTGTCACATATTTCCCGTTATCCGATGTGCTCCGGGGCTAAACTCCCGCCAAAGTCCCGAAAACGCCGCAGCACGGGCGAGCTCTTAACCTCCGAGGATGTTGTAAATCCCCTGGAAACAAACTGACCGATGGCCGACCGATGGCCGACACTGTGTCCAGTGGACCGCCACTTGTTTGAATGTACCACGCGCTGTCCTGGCGGGAAGTAGCACAAACCGGTAGTTCCCCGGGTAGCGCCATTTGCTGATATGAACAAGTTTTACGACCTACTAGAAATTCTTGCCACAGAGCCCGCCCACGGAAGCGTTCCGGCGCTCGCTGGCTGGCTGGCTGGCTGAGTGACTGACTGTCCGGCCGACTGGCGGGGACCGGAGAAAATCTGCTGATCGGGGTGTTGTCTAGCACTGCATAAAAACCATCTTTATCTCGCCCTAAAACTGACGGCCGCTGGCCGGCCTGGCCGGGGGCTCTAACCACGCTTCCTGGCTACGGAGCCAGGATATGAAGGCATGTTATTTATGGTCGTAAAACCAGTCCGGGGACGCCGCTGCTGCGAAAGGGGGAACGTTCGATCATCAGCCATCGCAAAGGCCATCCCCACACACCCCCGGGGAACTTGAGTTGATGGAAGAGATGAGCCAGGACATTTTCGGGAACCCGGCGATTGAGCCGGCATCGTCGCGCGAACCACTGGTCGCGCTGGCTAATGGCTTTTTGCGTTTGCGATTGCCCATTGTGTTGGGATGCCCTGTAGGTGTCCGCACGCCCAAAAGGTGTCCACACATCCGGGAACGCGTGGACTGGACCCCCCCATTGCTGGCCAGTGCCAGTTTGGAATCTTATTCTTCCCGCCGGTTTCGGGCGCACCGATAGCCGAACGATAAATCATTTTTATCTTGCATTATTTCATTACCTCCGGAAACGGGCCGCAGAGCGGAAACAGATTTTCACCAAAGTCAGCGGAAAACGAGGGTGGGCGAAAAAATCCCTGGCCTGGCCCCGGGGAAGGGCCACGTTTGTTTCCCCGTGTTTCTGTGTGTGGGCCCCAGTTAATGACCGACCGGAGAAGTCCGGTGATGTCCGGTCCAGGGGGGGAAGGGTGCTCGGGAAATCGGAATCGAACGCGGATCCATTTCGCATTCAATCTTCCGGCGGCCGATCGGTTGATTCGCTTAATTATCCATCCTTCCGACAATATGCGGTCCAGCGTCCAGCTCGCTCTCGGGTGGACCGGTGCAGCATTGTGTCCGGGCCGTGGTCCGGTGGTCAGCGGAAGCGCCAGATAAGACGCTCGTGGGCTGCTAGGACGCGCGCTAGGAAAAAGTTTCACCGCCATCGGTGGGGCCGAATCTTGACCGAAGCTTTCCAATATCTTCTGGGGCAATTAATGGAAAAGTTTGAATAGTTTTCCGGGAGTTCCCGATGGGGCGGGGCGGACCGGATATTACTCCGTGCCAGATGGTCAACTTGGCCAGGGGAAGCGTATTGAAATAGATTGTCAACATGCGTTGCGACATAAAATGAAACTATTTTATCGGGCATCGTAATAAAGTGTCGACAACGGCATTACAACGGGGCGTTCGCCGGTTTCCGGTGTTTGAAGGGGCCATGTTGTGTTTGTGTGTTTGTGCGTGTGTCATATGCAAGTTTGCAGCGATAAGGATACGGGGAACTTTGACAACTGACCGAAGTCGTCGAGAATTGATTTTATTATTTAATGCGAGTGAAAAATGTGTTTCGCAAAAAGGATCTACTTCCTTTTGATCGACTTCAATGGACAATGGAGAAGCCGCTACAACAACGAGCTATACGCACTGTACACTCTACCTTACGGCCATGTAGTGTATGCGCCTCGCCAGGCTCCGGTGGGCTAATCATGTCACGAGGTAAGAATAAAAAATGTTACAAATTTTATTAAAAAAGGTGACCGAACACAGTTCACCGATTTTTGAATTCCCTGTTGTAGAAATCTCTTGCAGTTGAGTAATTCGTTCACATTAAAGAGTCATTTACGTAGGGCCAGCAGGCGATAAACACGGCCACTGACTGGGTATAAATTAATTTATATGGCCATCATTATTTACGGTGCAGTAGATCCGATCGGTCGGTCCTCGGACGGGTCCTGCACTTGGACCTTCGTCCCGGTTTCTTTCGCCCAGTCGCCCCTGGTGCATGGAATGCGCTCTAATCATGCGAGTCGTATAAATATTTCGGGGCCGGGTGCCAAAAAACAGGACGCACGAATAATAAGGGCTCGTAGAAGCAACAAACTTCCCACAGAGAGAGAGAGAGAGGGAGAGAGCAGCAGCAACATCACTCACGCCGGAACGCAAAGTACAAACTAACAAACTGCCATAAATTACTTAATAAACTCAATTATTACTCCACTTGTAAACCGGTTCACTGGTCCTTGGGCGCTTGGGGAAACTGCCACAAAGAAAGTCCCCGGCCCCGGCGAACAATGCAGTTCGGTAGCACCACACGGTAGCACCGGTGAGCGGGAGACGTGTGGTGCCGGGTGGACCTCGGGAACGCCCCTGGAGCAACAACGTCTTATTTTCCTATTAATAAATCCGGGCCCCGTGGCACGGTATGCGACTCTCGGAACGCAAACCCTTTCCGAAAGCCCCGCAGAGGGAAGAAAAATGCCCGGCAGGGGTCCGCAACAAGCGCACTGGGTCCTGGGGGGGGTCTGGTGGGGGGGGTTCCCGGAGTGCCAAGCCCGGCGGGAGTGTTTGGAGACTGTCGTCGACAGTCTCCAGTCTCTCCCCTGCACGACGAGCGGGCGGTTGGTTCTTGATCTTCCTTCCTGGAAACTCCACCCAGAAGCGGCGGGGATTTCTTTGCCCACTCCGGAGTCCGGATCTGCCAGCAGACCGGCTTTGTTCGTCCAGACCTCGGAGTTGGTGCGGGCCCGCTTTCCTGGGAGAGTACATTAACTGTACAGAACCTTGACCCTGCCGACGCCGGCAGCCAGTCGTAGAGCACTTGCACTTGGGCTGCACTTGGGCTGCACCGGGAGTCCGTCTACCAGTTGGGGGCCCTCCCAAAAAGGGCCAACCGTCGCAACGCCTCGGAAAAAGCGTCATCCCAGAAGAATAACTCTCAGCGTGACACTAAATTATAGTTAAAGTAGCAGCAAACCTTACTTAACCGAGCGTAACAGACACGGTCAATGGGAGCACCCAGCGGGCGTTTCGACGCAGCCGAGGAGGTTGAGTTCTTGGCGACAAATTTTTCGGTCCTCCCGGTCCGGGATTCCTGGACCGGTTCACAACCACACCTACCTGCAACACAACACACCACAGTAATGGGCGCCATTTTTCCCCCGGTTCCAGTCACAACAATGCTCGGGGGCTCGGTGTCTTTCTTGACCCTAGGTCCGTCTACGTGCCGCCACGGTGGGATTGAGTTCTTGCGCTGGATAATGAGGTTATGATTATGACATCCCGCTGCGTCACCGCAGTGGATCAGCTGCGGCGGCGGTAACTGAATCGGCCGGCGCCGCACGGCCGTCGGGGATTCGGGCCAATCTCCTGGACTGATGAGTGGCTTACGCGCGTTGTGGGGTAATTTTAGTTTATTATTGCGAAAGTTATGGCCCCCCGGGGCTCAAGTAGGTCCGGGTTCGGGTTTTGGGGATTTGGGTCCGGGTTTGGGTCGGCCGGGGTCGGGCGAAAGTTTTGCCGGAGACGGGGGCCGTACCTGTGGCAGGTGACCGGCGGTACACGACGTCTCACGTCTGGCGGGGGGACGGCGCATAATTAATGAACTCGGGACTGGGCGATATTTCATCGGGGGCGAGTCGTGTGTGGACTTGTGGTAATCAATTAAACCCGCCGGTCAGGTGGATTGGCAAGGTGTTATAGGTACCGTGATTTATACTACCGGCGACTAGATGACCACCACCAGACCCCTCCAACTCAGCACTCAGCATTAGCAGAATTGGGACTCGAAAGGAAGCAAGATAATGGACACTGGCGATTCGCAGAAAACGTAAAGAAGTCCAAATCTCCTACTTGTCCAGACTATCGGTCCAGAAGTACACCCTCGGTTCCGATTTGTGCCGACTCGTGGGCGCAATCGGGGAGCCCGATAAAACTGGAACCTTCGGCGTCGGCACCGGTTCCGGCACCGAGTGGCCAAGAGCTTCCAGCCCTCGAGTGGTACACGCCAAAAACCCAACGCCTGTTAATAAATGATCGCAAATTGTTGCATACTCGAGCGATGGCCATTGGCGGTAAATTTCTCTCGCCGGAGTCGTAAGTTAGCTAGCGTCCGCCGGCCCGGCTCCCCGCCGGAACCGAAGCACCCCCCCGAGAGCCGTCCCATTATCCTTGTGCGCGAAAGCCCTCGGCTCGGCTTTTGCGTAGGTAGGTGGGCCCAAAAATCAATATACTACTGTGGACAAAAAATAACGGGAAGCGGTTGGTGCTATTTTTGTGCTGTTCCGTAATGCTGTGCGTCAGAAAGACCGAATTCTTGAAGGGACAACTGTTTGGTTCAACTTCCTCGTTATGGTTTTGTATCCAATCGTTCTGTAACTATCGCAGTCGCCAGCTTTAGTATCATGTGATTTCTGGCCAAACGCCCAACTCAAAAAGCCGCTCCTTGGACACTTTTTGCAGTCAATATTCGAGATGGGAAGAACGTGTCGAAGTCCATTACTAAAACGCCCTTTTCGGACCGTTTCGAACACTGGAACAAATGTAGATATAGATGTATTGCACAGAGTAGGGAATATTTTAATGGCGATGTAATAGATTTAGAAGAATAAAGAAAGACTTTTCGAGTCCTGAGCGATTTCCCGTTATTTTTTGACCACAGTACTCCTGGCGCACTTCGGGCGTTCAATTTGTGTTTAGCGTCTGCTGGGTGGCCGTTTTTGCCGCTACAAATTGCCACTCGATGCGGCAGTGCCGGTGTCGCGGGGTCGTGTCTTTGTAGTGGCAGGAGCGCAAGATGGCCGAGGCCGTGGACTTGTGTAACGGGGACGGTTCGCGCTGGCAGCCGCCACTTGGCACGCAGGAGACCGCAGCGAAGTGCATCATCCGTAGGGTCCGCAGCCGTAGCCACAACACAAAACGCCAATACGCGCGCGTAACAATAAGTTTGGCGCTCGAATACAGACATAAAGCGTCGTCGTCGTCGTCGTCGCTTGACGTCTTCGTCTTGCCGGCCACGGAGGAGCCAGTGTCTTCGGACCAGACTACGGCTCGGGAATGGCTTCCCGGGTTTTTCCTTTCTCCATTTTGCGCTCCACTGGCCGGCCTGGCCATCTGGGTTATTTGGCCATCGGAGGCTTCCCTGCTCAGTGCTGTTGCACCACACGTGGCGATGCCAACCATTGGCCAATACAGCCAAAAAGACGTGGGGTTCTTTGGGTAAAACCCGGCGAGCCGCCGGGCGCACACGGAGCAGGAAATTGCAACTAGTTCAACCGAAACGCGTCGGTTGGCAATATTTGGCCCGGCGCCCGAAACCCAGGACGCTTGGCGGGTCCTCTCGGCGGGTCCTTCGTACATTTATCATGGCGCTGGCTGCTGCTGCTGGTTGGCTGCGAACCACCGGGCACGGAGTAAGCTGTTGAACCGAGTGGTCCACGCCGGTGCCGGTGGCCGGAGCGTGTATGTTTTCCTTCTGCTGCCTCGGGGTTTCGCCTCCGTTCGCGGCTCGGGCGGGGATTTTAATTTTCTTCCCGTTTACGGGAAAATTCGAAAGGAAATGGGTCCATATTTCGGCACTGCACTTCCGGGAGGGATTCTTTTCCTTTCGTTCTCTCTCTTTCTGTTCCGTACGCGGTTCTGCGGTGGGTTTGAGCTGTCATTCGGTTGTTCTCTCTCTCTCTGTGCGAAAGCTTACACCGAGGATGAAGCCGTTGTCGATGAAGGGCAGGCGGTCGCAATCCCTTTAATCGAAGACCGATCTGACTCGGCAGACGGAGCATAAAATTTGAGCTCGAACGCGTTCGCCAAACGGTTATCGCCATTGGCTTTTTGGGTGCGGGAAATTGCACGAAAATCAGCATTTCCCGCATGAAACGAACCGTGCGCCGTAGCGGCGGAAGCTGAGTTGAAGCCGAGCAGCGGTACGGCTGAATTCCAGTGCATTATGTGCATCATTGTGGCCATCTACGGGCTGCGATGGTGCGATTTCAAGGACGGTTCCGGCGCCTTTGCTTGGGGCGCATGGCAGACCCGGGAAGACTCCCGGGTTTGGTTTTCTTGTTCCCGATCGTTTACATGGTTGCCGTTTGTGCTGCGAATTGCACCCGAAGATTTAGTGCTCATTGCTGGCGTCGATTGCCCGGAAGGGGGGGGATTGCCCGGGTTTTTTGTGTCCCGGGGCGGGGCGGGCCCGGTCGGTGCGAAATGTGCGGAATAAATTTCGCCCACCGTCGCCTTTCGGGAGTTTTACATAAATTTTTTGGTCCCATTGTGCGGTGCAACTCGGAAGCATTGTAATTCTGTTCACACCACGCCAAGTGCCCACCACGAGAGTGTCACACCGTCGTCTGCGAAAGATAATATATATCATTCGGAATCATGTCGTTGCTGTTAAATCTGCTTATAAATGAGCTGCAATGGCTGGGGCGTCACTTTTGTGTGTGCAGGAACCGTTTTTCTGTTTGCTGAGAAATCGGAGATCGCGTCTTTTTTTTATCAAATCGATCGAAAACGAGATCGTTTTCTTTTACCACTCTCACAAATTCACCATCACCATTTTGCCACATCTCGCCCTGAAGGTGAATACTCCGACCTGAGCGTCCTTAAAATATTTATTGGGAAGAGAATTAATTAGAATTTAAATGCATACCATTTCCCATTTTCAGGCAATGTAACTGTCGTTTCTAATCACTAGTCGAATATATCCGAACGCCACCATAAGAAGCATCCATTCCACTTCGTAAAGTGAGTATTGGGCCAACAGAGTGTTGCTCAATATGTGATATTTAATATAGAGGCCAGTTACCTGGGTCAATTTTCGAAAACAATATTCATATAAGTTATTTGAATTTGAATTAATTATTTAATTGAAGTGTTTACTTATTGAAACGAAATGTTTTTATTGTGTAATGTACTTGAGATAAAAAAATAAAGATAAATTAACTACGTAAATACATTGCTGAAACATTCGAAAGTGGACGCCAAATCAATCAAATCGATGCTATTCTTGCATTCCCTTAAAACTAATTTTCGAATTAAATTCGAACAGGAATGTAAACCTGTTCGGCAATCAGTTGAAACGTGAAACAAACACGAAAAACCGGGCCATTTCTTAATGCAGCCGTCGTCAGCATTCCTTGACGCGCGCGGGAACGAAAGATTTCGGTTCCAATTGCCACGCGACCGTCGGTGAACCGGCGAACCACGACCGAATCCCGACCGATCCTTGGGCAGGAGTTGCAGGAGCTCGGGCTCGGGCGACCGTTTGCCCCGTTCCGCAAAAGTTGGCCGGCACTGTTTGCAGTGTTGTTGTGGTGGTCGTTGTTTGGTCGGAAGTCGCAGCAAAATAGCAAAGCAAAATTCAATTTATGTGCAAATTCCGTTTGCCAAATGTATTTCACATAACGCCGCATATAATTGAAATGCAAATGCATTTTAAAACGATTCCCCATTTGGGGGCGGGAGTTCGCCACCGGGAGTTCGGGCGCTGCTAGTTCGGGAAGGATATTTTACCCTCGTCTCGGACGGCGCGGAAGCAAACACACACACACACACAACAAGTAGGGCGAGTTTTGGTATTTTTTCCCGCCCCAAACGTCCAAGTCCGGTCGGTCCGGAGGGCGAAGTTGCAACTCACCTTTATCAACCCGACTGACCAACACCGACCGGTTGGCATCCTTCGCAATCACGGTCGCTGCACATACGCCACCGCCCCAAGGTGCGCCAAGAAAGTCACTCGCGGTCGGCGGACGATTTGCGTCCAACATTAGCCCGCCGCCGTCGACGACGAAGGAGTTGCGTGGAGATTTATGCTCACGCTATATTGCATTCAGCTGCCACCGGCACCACGTTGCAGGACCAGGGTTTGCGCGACCCCGGTTGCACTTCCGACCGAGTACCGTTTGGTCTGCATTTCCTGCACCACACTTGGGTGGTCGGGGGGTCGCCTAAAACGGCGAACCGGCGGCCGTGGAATGCAGCGCAGCGTCACGGTGACCGAATGCTGCAAAACTTTTCGACGAGCACCCACGGAAATGGTCGTGCAGAAATTCAAATTTATATCCCATTGAAGTTTGGGGACACACCGCCACCACCACCAGTCGGTTTCCGGGAGGGAGGCGTGGCGACCGGGACCACTTCCGCCGGCGGCGGGTTGAGATGAGCTGAGAACGCTTCTTGACCTTCCTGCGGGTTTTCGAAGTCAAAGACGGTGGTACGCCACGCACGATGGCGTACGCTAACCACGGAGATGAAAGGCGAAATGGAAATCGCATCAACAAACGCGCCGTGCATCGCACATCGCGAAGCAATAGTGTCTGTGTGTTGTGGGAATATTGTTTGAGTTTAAATTGGGTGGCCTGTTTGCGTCAGACGCTTCAATTGCAGCGAACTACTCTGGGATGAAATGATTAAACTATCAAACGGTTATTAAATTAGTGAACCGTTTTCGTATTAGTTCCAATGATGATGTCCGGAGCTGTTTCTTTATGTTTCTATTAACTGTAGACCTCAGGACCCGGGGTCCATTAGTAGTGCGACCGATTCGAGGAAGAAAAACGTAAAACCTTCATTATTCTTCCTTTTCATAAAGTAATACATTGACAAAAACAACTAAATATTAAAATATCAATAATACAATAACCATAAGTTCCAAATTGGTATTCGTTGAAAATTCACATTGAACAATTCAACTACACCCATCGAAAGACTTACCTTAGTAGTTTAAATTAACGTAATAGTTTCAATTAAAATGTCGTTATTTAGCATCTTCTTGGTACTTGTGGGTTCGCGAAACATTTGATTAGAATACGATACACAAACGGATAGAGTTTATATTAAATCACAATATAGGCATATAACAATAATATAATATAATCATTGTTAAAGCAATTGGCCAAAGACCCTAAAATCAAAAACTAGCCTTTTGAAGATGTATTTAGTTTGTTTTTCTTTTCTTTACGTTCAGAAACAAATAACCATAACATACAATACTTAATTTTTAATCTTGTTTTGATCTGTCGTGGAAATGGAACATAATTTTCTCTGTCCATAAACAGTGCAGTTCACTTATCAGATCCTAAGAATGAGATACAAATATTGCTTCCAAAGTCAACTTGTACATAGAAGTGTGTCCAGGTAGGATGCCCATTACGACATTAGCCACCACAATGACTTAACTTACTGACTAACTACAAGGTTGCTGTTGCCCAAGAAAATGTCTATCTTGAGAAACGCCTTCTTGTATTTTCTGTTAAAGTTTGACAATTAAATCATCACCGTTGTGGGATGCTGCGGGATCTATGATAAGAAATAGGAGCTGCCCATCCGGTAGATTGTTTTGTTCCACACTCCCAACAATTCCGTGGTTCCGCGTCGGTGAACCTACATGGTCTGCCGATGCTGGTGATGCCCACTTACAATTCAATTACCACCGACACATCAAACCCCGTCGATTCGCGGCGCGTCGCGCCGCGGGTCTAATTCGGGGGTCTCGGGTCGTCTTTTATTTTATCTGCTGATGTGTCCTGTGACACGGTCGGTGACGCTGGGACGGGGGTTTGAAATTGAACCTTGATCAACCCCACCTGGCCTCCGGGGCCAGGCCCAATCGAGCGTGACACGGCGCCGTCGACAGCGAGTGGGATGAAGAAAACAAAAAAAGGAATTGAAAAAAAGGATCCTTTATGCTGGCGGCCAGACGCGGGCGGCGGCGGGCGAGCAACAGTTAATTTTTGCTTTCAACGCACCCAGACCTACGCCGGGATGCCGTGATGGTGATCCCGATAACTGGCCGGAATCGGTTGGTGAGTTGGCAGGACGCAGCGCTGGCTGGCTGGCTGGCTGGCTGAATCAAATCGCAATCAATTTCACAGTTCAACCACCAAAACAGTGGCAATGCCACCCAGCCCGACCCAACCCCCGACCCGACTGACAGTGATAAATCGTCCGCCGTACGCAGTTGACACACGGGATTTCTCTTCGACGATCAATTCGGGACGCACGGGAGGGTTCGACGCGATCGATTGGGCTCCATTCCTCCAGCCTTTACTTGAGCGCGGAAGAGAGATTTCTTGCGCTTTAATTCGGGGTCCGAACCGGGGGAACCGGGAGGGAGGGTCAAAGGACAGCTCAGCGCTGGCTCGTAGACTTTTATTCGATTATTCAAAAGTTTGACGCTACTTTGGTGTCCTGCGGAACGAGTTTCCCGCAACCGTGCCGAGCGAATGAAGTTTTCCTCTCATTCGATCCAAGCCCGTTGGCCACGTTCCGACCACCTGTGCCCGCGACCCGGCGAAAAGGACGCCGGACGCCGGCAGGCACTCTCTTCTTGAGAGCCCCGGCGTGCTTGGGAAAAAATAAAACATGTTTTAAGCACATTTCGTGGCCGTGGCCTCTGTGTGACTGCTGATTTCGGACGGAAGCGAAGCATCAGCAGCCACAACACTACCGCCGGGGGTTCGGGGGGTGGAAATCGAATCAGACCAACTTCGGTCCGTTCGGTCCGCGGCGCGCTCCTGGCGGATGGCATAACTTTCGTTTTCCCGGGCGGACCAGGTGTGGCGGACTTTTTGTGGATTTTGTTCGAAGAAAACGACCGCCGGTTCCGCGGGGGAACCTCCAAAGGACCTCCAGGTCTCCAAGAGATCCTCGCTGAAAGACGGCCTGTGTTGGGCGAAATCAACGCGAGATGAAGTGGTCAAGTGTGGCCGAAATTGTACATCCAAACCCTAGATTTATAGCGCCATCGTCTCGTGTTGCATCTGCTCGCTGTCCGGGCGAAGTCCGGTTTAAAGTTTCGCGTCACGAATTAAATTTAGAAGTTGGTTATGGATCTCTTGGGAGGTGCTTCAAAATCGCATCGATCAGGCGGCAGGAAGATCGATAGCCGTTCGATTGCCAGCCTCAAAAGTGGAGTTCTCAGCTCAGCTCTAGTTCTTGGGCCCTCTACCGTGTTAAGTGAGCCTTTTTTCTATCCGGCACGACCTGAAACAGAGACAATATTAATCTCAGTTGCTTACTGTAACGTTGTGTTTTTCGAACCCATTGCCAGCTGCATGACAACGTCGAGCGTTAGACAACTGCTTCATCAACTCGGACAAAGGGTCCTGTTCAAGTCTAGGTCCTTAAAACTCTCGCACGCGCTCAGTCCGCCATTAAAGTCGAGCAGTCTGCCCTGATCGGTGATTCCCATCAATTCCCGGCACCAGCCGAAGGCGATACAAGCGTACGCAAAGATGTTTTAATCCAATCAGCCCGCACCGGCTCCGGAATGGGCGCAATGGCGAAATGTGGCCGCATTATCACGACAATTAGACAAACACAATGCGGCACTCAGCGGCGGGCAAGTGCCAGCGCTGCGGCCACTGCTAAATGGTGGTCCGACAAATCGCTACATCGCCGTTACGACGTAGGCGGTAACCACTTTGGTCCGGCAAAGGGGGGAGGGTGGCGGCGGCTTTCGTCTTCGCCGGGTCTGGCAACCGCACGATACCGGTCACAACACCGCCAGGAATCGTTAAAACCGATCCGATGGCCAATGCGTACGAGGGCCTCGTTCCACCCGTCCATCCATCATCCGCCGTAGAGGCAGATCCTTTCGATCGAAGTTTTGATTGTTCCACCATACCGGAAGAGCCAGTGTTCTGCTTCCCCTTGGGCCGGATCGAGCCAGAGCGTGCGGCAGGCCAAGCGCGGCAACGAAACCGGAACGGGGCAAAATTGAAACAATCAAAATTTTCATTTTGTGATCAAATGAGCTGAGATAAATTAATCCGATTATCATTCAATAATTTATCGTCCATGGTTCGGGCTGCGTCGGCCCGCTTGGGTGGACCCGGCTGTTGCCTAGCTGTTGCGTGCTGACCGTGGCGTCCGTGCCACCCCTCACTCACCCACCACCCAACCCATTTGTTGGCCGTTTTGATGGCATATTGTCGATGGCACATCATCTGTCTGACAGATAGCAGATAGTCCAGATAGGCCTAGAGGGCCGGGGGCCGTAAGCACCTCGCCCGGGCGGACCAGCCTGGGTCTGCGAAACCCCCTCACAGCCCTCTCCCGCGCCCGCTCCCCACTCGCCGCACGATTATCGATGCGGCTTTCATTAACGAACTTCTCCCCCGGGGCGGCGGCGGGTTTCCGTACTCCGAAAGGTCCTGTGCCGCGGACCTACGACCCGTGGCGAGCGGCGACTCAATTTAACTTCATGATGATCCACCAAACCAAACACGGCCGACCGGCACGGCGAGGCAAACCCACCCACCTTCGGTGGTTGCGGCCGATGGGCGCGAAAATTAATGCCACTAAATGTGACAATTTGCGTAAGAATTATGCTGCGTAAATATTTACGCATCGCACACGCGGGCCCGCGGGAATCCGTTCGCCGGCATTGTTGGCCAAATTATAATGCAAACGGCAAGACATGCCGTGTGGCCGAACGGGTGGACAACAAATTAATTTCGATTTCGACGCTTGTCACAACGCCACGGACGAGCTGTTCAATAAAAGAACGCTCCATTTTCCGACTAACATGAACCGGAATTGGCTCGAATGTTGATTCAAGGCTTGGGGAACACTGGCTTCTAGCGGACACACGGCACAGTTGACGTCTTTCTGTCGACACCTCAATCGCGCTTCGATCCGATCCGGCAGGTGTAAACTCAATCGTGCGCCAGGAGCGTGGCGAGGTTGAGCCGCTTTTCGAGCCGCGCGACGCGGCGACACGGTCCGATCAGTCCATTCCACGGAAAGAGCCTGCCACCGGATTCGCAATTCAATTTATAGCGAAATCAATCACACATCCGCTTATTCCGGTTCGGTGGCGCTTTATCTTTTCGGTCGATTTTATTTCGCCATATTTTTGTTTCGGCCCCGGCCCGGCCCGGCCGAGGCCGTTTGTTTGCACGCTTTGCACCGATGGGTCCTCCATCGCCAGCCACCCCCAGCCGTTTTTATGTTGATTTTGTGTTGCTTTAGAGTGGTGATGCTACGGTGCTGTTATTTTTAGTGGCTTCCTTCGGCTGGGCGGATCGCTACCGGATCAGTTCCGGGTGGCTCCGAAGGGGCTTTGTTATCGTTTTCGGCATTTCGGGATGATGTGTTTCCATCGGTTTGGGTTTCGGCGAACGAGGGGTGGGGGCGCAGATACCGGCAGTGCAGTGCGCTTGGCTGTGTTAAATGGATTGTTGAAATCGATACAGATTTGACCGGATTGCCAAATATTTTCATCCGATAGAGAGATGACCAAGCAATGATGGCAAATTCAGATTAATTCGCTAATCTCTCTCTACTGCGCATGGAAAGAACAAAAAAGAAACATCCGAACCTGTAGAGCTTGTAGGAACGGGCTTAACAAGCAGGGCGTACACCGGCCAACATTGAATCGTTCCAGGATGTTAAAGTAAGTTTTTAAACTTATAAAGCATGGTCAAATTTAGTTCAAACTTAGTGTAGAGTTTCCGCTGTGGGAATCATTCCAACTGTGTTGCGGAAACTGTGTCATGTTAGTCTTCGAGAAAACATGCTGACGGTTGTGGCCCATTGTGTCGGACTGTCGCATTTGCTGGATGCGCTACGCTAGGACCGGCTTTGTCGGAACGGAAGCTTATGTTGCATCTTCGATCAATTTGAGTTACTTCCTTTTGCTGACTATTTCCGACAATCGATACGATTCTGTTTTGGGTGTAAAAAATGAAACCTTTTCAACGTCAGGATTAAAACCGATTGAGGGTTTGTGTGTCCGTGAGTTATTTGGAAAAGATACGGAGGTTTGGTTCATCGGATTAAATTCAGTTCCTTCATAGTACACTCCATCAAATAAATATCCTTGGTTGGATAACTATAAGTAGTTTAGGTTTATATTTAATTTAACACTTAGGAATAAGTAAAATCAGGTTAGGTTTTGTAGAAAATGAGATAACAAGTTTCTGGTTAATTTTCCTAGCTTTGTTTAGTGCAATTACCGTTGAGTTTCTTTCAAATTTGATGACTTCTTCATACACAATGAGAAGAAGCTTGGCAGTTGAAGAAGTAATTGTTAAGTTCATGTCACGTAAATCATAATAAAATGATGAAGTTGTGATGTTTTTGCTTTCTGAACTCTTTGTGTTTCACTTTGTGTATTTTTGACTGGTCAGTGACTCTGGTAGGTGGTCCGATTTCTAATTTCCGATTTACAATTAAAGAAAATGAATAAAATTTTGTACGATATGTTACGTCTAAAGCAGAATAAAAGTTATGATAAACCTTAAAAATAAATTAACAAGGAATAGAATGATTGCTGGACGGCCAGTTGACTTTTAGCCGAACGAATCCGATAGCTAGCTCTCAGTTAATTGGATGGTCATAGAAAAAATGGCTCCAAATTCACCCATTACGCACTGGGTTTGCTGCGGCATTAATTTTGCTTACGTGCCGACATTCTCCGGAGACACTTTACGATTGCTTCACTGTGCCAAAGCCCCCGAAAATTAGCGATTATTATCCACCTTTAAAACGCCCCGGGTGGCGTACCGTGCCAACTTCTTCTTTCGGCGCTCCGTGCGGTGGTTAAATCGGCTTTCCGAACGAACCACCTCGTTACGATTAACGATTGCTGCATGCAATCGAATGGTGTATCGGAAAAGGGGTAATCCGGTTGGCCGCGCTAAAGCTGTTGCGGCAAAAGTCGGTGCCCCGACCGAGTTGCGGCATCCAGTCCGTCGTCGTCGTCGTCGATGGGACTTCATTTGCGGAAAGCAGTCCTCGTACGGCGCACGGCACCGTGGCTTACCGCAGCCAACAAACCTGAAGACCCAGGCTCGGTGTCCCAGGAGCGTTTTGGCGTAAAGTACGCCGAAAAGTTAATCTGAACATCGACTGGTACCGTCAATCGCTTTGACCTAATGTACGCATTACTCGGCGCGGTCTCGTGCCAGGCTCCCATTGCGCATTTAGATTTTCGTGCCTTTTTCCCGTCCCGTGTGCCGTGCCCGTGAGGAAGTCAACCCAAGGGACCGGTTCCTGGCCGTGTGAGCCCCATAGGATGTAGTCCATGGATTGCAGTTATTGTGATGCGATTAAACTTTACGGCCACCGGTCCGTGGGGGATTTCGCAGCGAAGCACGGACGGACCTGGGGCCTTTTGGTGGGCGAGACCCTCGTTTGCGTGTTAATATCCATAACCATTACAATCAAACAATATGATTCAAATAACAATAGTATCTAATCACTTACGCATCAATGGGTGAAGCGAAAGTGAACACGAACTACTCGCACCACGCAACCCGCCGCGCGGCACGGATCGATTTCGGTGCTGCTCGTCCCCGGCGGAGGAGGAAAACTTTCGTTGACGAAGTGCGAAAAACGATAAAGCAAACAGACGTGTGCGGCCGATTGTGATGGTGTGGTGGTCACTGGAGACAGATTGGCCGCGCTGCTGCTGATTGTGTGTTCGTCTCATCGTTTCACCGCCCGCAACGGAACAATGTGATTATGGGCCATCACCGTGCGTGAGGATTTATTTGCGTTATTTATGTTTTTTGCCGGGCCGTAACGTACACGTCGCATTTGTTGTCACTCACTTAACTTCTACATCACTTTCCTTTGAAGATATTAATAAGAAGTAATAAAATTTAATTAAAAAAACACCAAAAAAGGAACCCCTCAACGAACCCATAGTTAATCGGTTTCCCGGCGGGCGACGCTCGGGTTGCGCTACGCAAGGATGTGGACCCCGCAAAACGTATGCGCGGCGCCGGGATCCGGAACGCGTGGAAACACCGAACGGACCGAAACAATGCATTACTGCTGCTGCTCCGGGAGCAGCTACCTTTTCCCGCACGGCGACCACCAATCCCGGTGGCCGTTTCCGGTACCCAACTCAACCGCGCGAAAGGATGACCGAAGGGCGTTTTGCACACGTGTGCGTGCGGGGGCGAGGGGTGGCTAGGGGCCACCCCAGGGGGCGGTGGGTTCAACTCAATTGTTGAATTTCTTCTTTGTGGACGAATCAAAACGAATCATGGGTACGGTTATTGTTGTGCGGTTGATGGTCGTTATGATGGTTCCCGGTTATGGTTTTTTCTTCTGCTGCTGCTTCTTCTTCTGCTGCTCTTCTTTCTCCGGTTTGGCTGGACGGTTGGAGGTTACGTGTGCGGTTTCCGCGCGCCGAATTGTCATTGGGGCCTCGCCCGATGGATGGAGTGTTTCTGTGTGTGTGTGTGCGGGCAGAAGTTCAAAAGGATCTATCGTATCATCCTTCCACCCTAAAGGCCCATAAGTGACGGAACGGAACCCATTGTTGGTGGGCCGAACAAAAGCGTTATGTTGCCTCATACACGCTGTGTTGGTTAGTTTTTCTTTATCCGGCTCTCCCGCTCTCTCGCTTTCTCTCTCACACACACTCACACACCGTTGAGGAACACTTTTTTGGATAGCCAGCCACCCAGCAAGCCAGCGGTCATTATTGTTGCAACCGAGCCCACACCGCCCGGGGGGCCGTAATCTTTTGCCGTCCTTTGCCCACCGTCGGGATGTGGGTTTTGTGGGCCACAAATGTGCAGAAGGACGAGGCAGAATAGCGGCCAGGGAAAACTTTCTTCCCCAACGGAGCCCCGAAGGATGCGTTCGTTGGTCAATCGGTTATTGTTGCCGCAGAATGGCGTTTGGCTGGGCTACGCAAAGTGGGCACTTTTCCCGGGGTGTAGCAATAAAATACTAATAACGTAATAATGGCACCAAATGATTGTGCAAAATGTGTAGCCTTTTCTGAGAAAATATACTTTGAAAAATAGGTTGAAAAACATGTTACTTAACACATGAATCCACGTTGATGGCGCTACGTTAAGAAAGAGCTGTGATTAAAAGAGTTTTTGGAAGGCGCATGATAATTGATTGGAAGTTCGACCCATCATTACATTCCAGGTTATTAATGATGGATCGGGGAAGTATTTTATGATCCGGGAGCAAACGAAAACTCATCAACAGCATCAACTCATTAACATTACTTAGCGTTCTTGGAACGTTTGAGGGCAGCGTTTTTTCCCTGTAAAATCATGTGCACTTATTGACCCATGTACTAACACAACTAAATTGACTGTCATAATTCAAATTGACATAAGGCTGATACATCACATACCTTGTGCTGTGTTGAGGTGTCAAAAGGATGCTTTAACTAGCACACACACACACACAAGCACTTCCCGACTTTCCCTATCCCACTCTATCCCTCTCTCTGTCTCCGTCGGTGGTCACCGGCGAAGGTTCACTAGCCCTCCGGCCAGCACAGTCCAGTGACTCCCCCGGGTGGTGGTGGGCGGTGCTGGCAGACCACCGATCGGACTGGAAGCATCGTCGTTGGCCAAACGACTCTCTCACCACCCAACCCGGGACCATTTTCTTTTGATGGAACTTTTGAGGGCCAAACAATAACATTCGAACGGAAAACATTCGACGACATTCGCACCGCGCTGTGTGTGTGTGCCGGTATGAAGATGTTTGTGCCTGCCCCGAGTGACCCATCGAAGTGATCGTGTCGCACCACCACAGAACACGGCCGGGACAGGACAGTAAATTTGATTACACTTCTTGTGTCCGACCGCCGGCGGTGGAGGCGCCTGGTGGGTTTTGGATTTCAGCTTTCTTTCGCTTCCTATTTGTGCTGTCGCCACTTGTCCTGGCCACACACTTACACACACACACACACTCGTGTACTTAGCAAATGTTTTGTTGCATGTTTTTCGCTTCTTTTTCTTCTCGAGACTTTTGTTATTTCGAGTCGCCTGCGGAGCCTCCGGCGGCTCCGGCGAAGGAAATCGGGCTCTTTGAGAACTTGTACGTGTGTGAGTGTGTGTGTGTGAGGGTGGTATGTGGGTTTGCTTTGCCATTTTTCCGTACCGTCGTCCGTCCACTTTCCGGATGCCGACGGCGGCGACGGCGGCGACGGCGGGCGACACGGAACGCATTCATATTATGCTCTCCACATTTATGTTTATATGATGCCGTTGTGTTTGGTTTCCGTTGTTTCGATGTTTGGTTGTTGCGAATTGTTTATCTTTCAACCGACGGTAGGAACGGAAGTGGGCACGGGAACGGGAAGTGTGTGTGTGGGTGTGTGTGAGTGTATTGTTTGCCTGGGGTATTTTCGAGCACACATCCTTGCACCGCAGGAACTCGCTGTTTCTAAGAAACTCTGCCCCGTTGCGTGGCTGTCGGTTCTTCGCCCGGAACGGAACCGGCTTCCGGTTCCGACACCCGGTGCTGGCGAGATGGAGAGAGAGAGTGGCCGGGGGCCGGGAGGAGGCGGAAAATGGTCGGTGGATAACCAGCTCCCAGGGAGCACTTGTTGAAAGTTGCACAATGTAAGTAGACGTTCGGCTCTCGGTCGATCGGCACAACATGGGCTAATAAAAATGTTAGCCCAAGGAGTTAGGCCCCGCCAGCCAGCCAGCCAGCACGCGGCCCGGTTTTCCCTACCATTATTATTATTTCAACCACCACACACACACGCACACGCACAGCGAGGGGGTGTAAATTTGAATATAATCGAAACACACACGCCGATGTGTGGCAGAAAATTAAACAATAACAAGAGGCCTGTGGCGCCGGAGGATCATAATTGCTCCCACCGCGGCCCGGTGGGTGGTATCGCCGCGAGCTGCGGGGGGTGGCGTACGGCACTGTGGTCCTTCGAGATAACGGGGCCCACGGATTCATGCCGTGATAATCGCTGTTCGCACGCGCGGCCCATGTTTCCTTGTCGGTCGAATAAAGGCACCGCGGTGGCAGCAATATTGGAAAAGTTGCGGTTAATGAACGGTGGCCGAGTGGTTAGTCGCCCTCCCGCCGCCCTCCCGTGGGGTACGGGTGCGAAAGGAGCAAAATTAGGCAAAGATTGTAAACCCTTCTTTGGCACTTTCAAGTGGTCATCAAGTGCGTTTGGGGGCTCGCGCATCGGTCGGTGGGCCCATAACTTTTCGAATAATTCGCAAAAGTTTATCTCGGCCATTTGGCCGGCCCGAGTTTCGGAGCGGCGTTGGTGCTTTGCGTTTATTGGAACGCCATATTAAGGGCCATTCTCTGGGGGTGGATTTTTCCGCCACTTTGCCGTGTCCTTTGTGCTGCTCCGGTGGCACCGTGGACGAGCTGGACGGCTGTATAATGTTGTTTGAGTGGAAGTTAATGCTCGACAAGCACACGGGCAACAATCAATGGAGTTTCGCAATAAAGTCATACTGTAAAGTAAGCGTTAAAGAATGTTTTTTTTATATTATGTCATCGAATAACAATCTACGTCGTTTTGATAGAGTGCAATTTGAAACGATTTAGTTTTAATTCATAAATAAATTTTATTCCACTCATTCTGAATCCTTTCACCATTGTACGATTTGAATCATAATTTCTCTGTGATTATTTCACGAAACACTTTTGTTCAAGGATTTCCAAAATGGTTTTGTGGATTTCTTTCCCTCCAACAAGGCTCAAATCGAAACATGAAAATCGGTGAAAGAAACAATTGGTGGTGGTTAGTGGTGGTTAGTGCAAGGCATGCATCTGCAATATTCAAATTTGGTCGTTAATTTTGGTGCGACAACATTTTCTTGATAAGAAAAATCATTGATCTTAATACTACTAAAATAAATTATCCCAAAAAATAAAAGCCTGGCAACTTTTAATACGACATGTCGGTTGTCTGTGTCTTTATTATGTAGGTAGTTTATGATTCTAAATACTATATTTCTCAATTTTCTCAGCTTTTCAAAAGATCAAATCGATCCTTAAACTGACTCAATGCTTGATAAGAACGTCTGAGACAAGATATCTGAAAACGTATATCTATTCCTTTACTGTACTTTATTCGGCATCACAATCCACGAGCGATCCTGGCCCGCAATAGGGCATCCTTACAAAATTCGCGATCGAGTGCCTTCGTCCACCAACTCCTCAATGGTACTCCGGCCATTTTCCCATCGCTGTCTCATCAAACTGAAAGTCTAGCAATAAAAATATTGTTGAATGTTTCTGCTTTATTTACCCATGAACTAGTTTCACATTGACACAATCTTTGATTTCGCCCGGTATGTTTTTGTGAAAGGCCAAATTGGCACATGTGACATTGATGTCGTTTGATAAATCAAAGTTGGCGTAGATCAAAATTTTACAATAATGGCGTTTGCTTTCTTTCCTTTCAATACGCAAGCAACATGTGAGCCGAGCTGTCAAGGACTGCGGGTGACAGTTTGACAGCCAGCCAGTGGGATTTAAGAAACTTTTAACGGGCATACACAAATTTGTAAAATTCTAAACTTTCAAAACACGTAACGCGGGACATTTTTATTGCAAAATCAGTGCAGCGGTCGCGTAACTTATTGTTGGAAATTAATATCCAACGTGGGGAGGGGGGACCCGTTTGACGTGCCTTAAATAATAAAGCCATCATTTGTTGGTAATTCTTGGGATCCATTTTTTTCTTTCTTGCTTGAGCTCTCCCCAAAATCAATGCTGCGGTTGCTGCTGCCGAAGGGTGCTGATTGAGGAGCAGCAAAAAAAAAACACGAGATACCGCACGGATTTTCGGCGGCTCACCACTCATCCGTTGCTTGTAATCAGAATGTAATACCCTCTGTAATAAAGAATCTCGGCTCCGCCATCTTCCGCCACCGGTGCCTGCCTACAGCGGGAACGGTAGTTAGGCTGGCGGGTCGGTTGTGTGTTTTTTCTTGTTCGGTGTCTTCCACGGCACAAGAAGAAACTACAAAAACCGCATAAAAAACCGCACAATCCGGGCGCGGGCACCCCAATCACGACCGCCATTTTGCACGACGATTAAGCGTTTTGTGACAAACGCGCGACGCCAGAGCACGGGAACGTGCGGAAAACATTCACTTTGCACCCGAAGCACGTACACCCGGGCCGGGCCGGGTTGGAGCATTCCCGGCCGCGTGCCCGTGCTGGACCCACGATGGAGCGCCACTTCGTGACCCGCCCGGGGACCGTGCCGGTGCGGCTGGCGGCATTCTCGCGATGTCACCACTTGGCCACTTGCGTTGTTTCGTTGCGTTATCGATGATAAACATTTGAAGACGAGTGAGCGAGCGAAGAAAGCGAGCCCCGAAGCCGGAGCAGCATAAATGCAGCATAGCGATGCTGGCGGCAGGATCTATCAGCGCCCCGTCGTCGTCGTCGTCGCCGCTGATGCTGGGCACGGTGTATGAGATATTGGGCGATGGCCACAAATAAGGGCCCGGTCGCAGGCGGCGCAGCAGCAAGAGCAGCATTCGCAACATTACCATAAAGCGAGCATGATGTGTTCTCTTCGTTCCCTTCGTTGTTGTTTTTTTGTTTTGTTTCGGAGATGATTTTTTCTCAAACCGTGGCTCCAATCGCCGCTGAGGTGAGTTCTTGGGCGCGCACGTAGCTTGACTTTTCCGAATCAGCGCGCTTATCTTTCATGCATGCATAATTTAAAAATCTTCATCGGAATGAGGCCCCCCCGGGGCTGGGAGGGAGGAAGATAGTTGTGCTGCTGCTGGAACTGGTGGCTGGGATATTATTAAAAATTCTAATGAAACTCCGACCGGAGGCCTCGGCACAGCGGGGTCTTATCGGGGTGACCGTAGACCGACACGCCAGGCACCACGCGCCTCCGAAGGCAGGGCAGGATACCGGCATGGTAGCAGTTTCTTTTAATTAGAACCAAGCTACCTGTTTGGAATTCACCAATAGTGCCGTCGGAATGGTGTGCCCCTTCCGTCGTTTGCATATGGCCCAGGGCCGGCCGCCCTCGCACATGTGCTCTCGGGCGAACTCGAGATTTAATCGTTTTTTAACAGGCCCAATACCAGGAAGCCACGGGCTTATCTGGCCAGGAAGAAGCGCCCAGGGAGGGGAGTGCCCAGGTGTCAGTCCGGAAGGCCTGATCTAGGCCCGTCGGTGGGCGCACAAACCGGCCGACGCCCGAGGTTTCTTCATTTAAGCCCCGTTTTAAGTGTAAAACAGAAACATGATTTTACGCGCCCAAGATTATGGCGAACAATCTCGCGGTGTGTGCGGTTGGTTGGTTGGTTGGTACGCTGCCTCGCGTACGGCCCGATGTGCCCTATTACCGACAATGAGCTCCAATAAAGATAATGCAAAGGTTCCATAAACATCCTCGTGGCGGCTTGAGCCTCTAGTTTTATGCAACATCGGCCGAGGCTTCATCGGGCCGGGGTCGAGAGACCCAGGTCACGTTGTTCGAGCCGCTGATTAGTTTCCCCGACAACAGAAAAAAGGGTGATTTCGCGAATGCCGCTTTTTCAATATTAGGCGAAGTGGCGCACTGGCATTTTTCAACGGCAAGCGTGAGCCGTGTTCGCGCGTCAAAATATGATTGTTATTTTACGGTGGCACACGGCACAAGTGCCGGCAGTGCCAACCGCAACAACCCACGGAGATTTCTCATTTATTATTTGTGTGAGATGAGCCGCGCCTCGCTGCGAGACTTCTGACAGTCAGTCCGCAGCCAACGCACAGTGAACGAAGGAACGCTACGGCAGCCGCGCCAAATGGGGATGGATTTATACGCAGCAACAATTTCATTTCACATAATTTTCCCACTTCGCTGACGTCATTAGCGGCTGCCGAGCCGAGGACGTGAGCGGCTCCGAGGAACCGCGATGGGCGGTGCGGTGCTTTCTTTTTCCGTTTCGAATCCTTAACGCTTCGGAACGGAGTTCGGAGCTGGGAAATATGCTCGCCCCGCGGATGTGCCATTGTGTGCGATAGGAATAAAACAACGGTGGGGCAAAAAATAAAAACTCTCACATACATACATGACGAAAAACAAACGGCTTCGGAGATAAAACCGAAAACGGATCCATCGCGCTGTCGGGGTCTGGGTATCGCGTCGCCTCTGTGAATATGTTCCGGCTTCTTCCGGTTCCGGGCGAGTTCGCGCGCGCGCGCAAGTCCCAGAAAACAATCTCGTCCAGGTCGCGATGCAGCACCGGCCGACAAGTGACATCGTTCATGGGGCCGCGCTGGGAAAAACTTACAAATAGCACGTAATTTTCAGTAATTTATTTTTAAATTCCTGCAGTCCTGCAGCACACCGAGCGTCGGCTGGTGCTGGTACCGGAAGCAGGAAGCAGCGCCCAGAGGATATGGGCCACCGTGTGCCGGCTCGAGGGCAGCCCGGTAAGAACAAGTAAGAACAAAAAAGCCAGGGAAAGAAAACCGAGTCAAGAAAAGCCAAAAGTGAACGGATGAGAATGATGTTAATTCCTAGTAAAACAAAAACACGTAGCTGTCATATTTATCTTTGGATTCCTCTTGTCGGGATTCTTGACGCAGAGTCTTTCGGGATGGGGCGGGCTGGGACGCTGAGGGTGGTGGTGCGGGAATGCGGCCAATGCGGCAGAGGCCACCGTGCCGTGGAGCCTGTGGCGAAACTTAAACAGCAACAATGCGAGTGAAAAGTCAGCACAAAAAAGTAGCACGACTCGCTCTCTCGGTGTGTAACTCCGTTGCGATCCCGTTGTTGCCGTTGTAGTTGCTGCTCCTGACGACCGACGACCGTCGGTTGCGGCGTCTGGCGTGCTGGCCAATCTTGCGTTGTCGCTCGGTGCGTCTCCCACGTGGCACGGCCAAAAATTCGTGTCGAAATTTGCCGTGTTGAGAGTGCGGAGATTAAGATGAAAAATTCTTCGACTGCCGACGCCAACGTGGGGCGGCGGCGAGGAGGAAGGGATGCGATAATCCTCCTCGGCCAGCCGGGGGTCGGGTGGGAAGAGTTGATGAACGTTTGCGAACGCGCGCGCGGCAGGGCAGGGGACCGACAGAGCCAACAAGTCGTTTTTGACAATTTTGCTAAAGATTTTTCCCGCATTTCCCGGCCTGGGTTGGGTGGTTGGAATGTTGGTTGGCAGGGGTGGGTTGGCCCCAGCTATTTGAGGATAGAACGTGACTCAATACCCTCGTTGGGATCTGGTAGACGAGAACGACGGCGAAGGCGATGACGACGACGACGACGATGATGAGGATGAGGTTTCGGTTCGGGCGTCGTACGTCGTGGAGATTGGCAATTTTTGGAAAAGCATGAAGCAGAACACGAGCCAACAGTTGACTGATTTTTCAACCATTCTCCCCCGGCGCGGTGCGGTGCTTGATGCGGGGAATGTTTTCCCATATTTTCCTTTTACGCAAGCAAACAAACGAGCGAACGAGCGAACCGGGGAGTGCGTAGGCAAACAGTGCGCCGCTTGGCGGACGATGAGTTATCGGAGTTATCATCTTCTGGCCTGGCCGTTCGTTCTGCGTTCTGCCGGGGGTGGAAAGCCCCATTTATTGATGGGTTTTATGGTTCCGGTGTAGCCAGTATTTGTTGCACCCTTCGGCCACCGAAACTGGGGAAATGCTTTCTTTGCCCGGCGACGCTCTTTAAGATCGGCGATCGATAAACTATCGAAAGGCGCTGGGAAACCGATGGGAAATCCTTATCCTTCCAATCGGGCGGCCCCAAAAATAGAGCATAGCCATGCTGTTGCGCCTGTGAAACCCGACACCAACCCTTCGTCAAGATGCCGGACGGGCAAGTTTCGCGTTCCCCGGGCCGAGTGCGCCTGTGAGTATGCAACGTGTACGGGGCAAACTTTTGCTTCACCTATTATATTTGAGTTTTGTTTCGAGTGCCGCTGGCACTCTGTGTGTGACGTTGTGTGTGTGTACGGTTGATGTTGGGCAAAAAGTTCAACACAGCGGCGGCGGTGGCGCCGACAGCAGCAACGGTGACACCGGCGCGGCGACAGATGGCGTTATTTACTCGGGCGCATTGCGCATCGGAAGGAGTTTCGTTCCTGCTGCTGTTTGCTGCTGCTACTGCTGCTGCTTCTTTTCTTGCCGCCCGTTAATGGACCACAACTTCGCGTTCCGTGTCGCGCAAATGCGTCAGTCTCCTCCGTCGGTGGCTCACGTCGAGGCAGTTGAAGTTTGAGAAAACGTAAAATATTTAATTGTTGTCTTGCCAAACGCAGTTAATGCACGCGGCGACGAACCGGGGGCCGGTGCGGGTAGCGGGGCGTGCAGCATAAGACGAAGGCAAATATGTGTGCCCTGCGACTAGACGGGTTTTAGTGTTTGAGTTGGAAACTCGGAAGTTATACCACTTTTACTACCCAGTATCCGGCAGTGGGAAATCTGCGATACACTGCGCCCGTACGTATATGAAAGTGATCCCTTATTCGGCAGTTGGCACGCTAATCCGGCTGAAGGAGAATGGCGTGGAAAAAGTAACGCACGGTTGAACCAATTTTGAAATTAAATTCTTCATCAGCGAAACCGTTGGCAAAGCCGGTCCATCCGTCAGTCGTGTTTGTACTGGAGGTTTCACTGAACATGGCGGTTAATTTGGCTAAATAAGTAATTCCAGTCAACTGTACATCGTTTTGTTCGTTTGTTAATCGTTCTTTCAAAGTTCTCGGTCCAATTAGTAAGAATGGCTCCTGTTCAGTCGAATTTTTCACAAACAATATCATTTTCTAATCCTTAAAGTAAGTCTTCTTTGTTGTTCCTTAATGAAAGTTCCTGAACCTGGACCTCTTTCTGTTCCTCAACTATTTTATGTGACCTAATGATGTACTAATATCATTAAGAAACATACTGAATAATAAAGGACCGAAATTACTACCCTGAGGCACACCAGACACGTTGGATAGGACATAATCCTTTTTCACATGAATCTCTCAGTGAGCGAAAAATTACTCAAACCAACTTACAAAAAGTCGACAAACAACCATTTTCAAGAGGTTTTTTTTTAACAAGATCACATACGGTACTGGGTTAAAAGCGGCACTAAAGTCTGTATGAGTTGAAACATTAATTATGGAATTTCGCAACCCATGAAGCTGAGCACTTGGGCCCTTTAAACGATCTAATTGTGATCCGAAAATGATCTAAAACCCGTACCTTTTTGTCTCGTTTGATTCTATAGTGTTACTAGCTGATCCCGGCGCGCGTTGCCACGCCTCATTTCATCCTCATTTCTCGATTATCCGACGTTTCAACGGACTTCCTGGTGATGTATCCGATCAGCTTCCCTTTGCATTTCCCGTTACTTCTACTTTTCAGACGATCGGGCTTCCCGATGACGTATTTGTTCAGTTTCCCTTTCCTCCTCCCGTTACTCTGTTCCGAATGATAGGGCTTCCCGGTGGTGTATCTGATTGGCTTTCCTTCCCGCTTCCCGTTGGATACATGGCGAAACTCGCACCAGCTAAATTTGACTCAAATTGTTTGAACACTTTTCGAATTTTGCTGCAATTTACCCTAATTTTGTATGCGAGCCACCCTTTGTAAAGTGGCGAAGGGTTTCAAAAATTCACCAGAACATTTCCTCTTCCCAAAAACTCCCACCTGCAGAATTTGGTTCGATTTGTTCGAAAATAACCCGAATTATGCTGAATTTTATGTTATGTTTGTATGAGAGCCCCTCTCCCGGGAGGTGTGAAATGTACTTTTTCTACTATACGTATGATCCTAATTGAAATCTAGAAGGCTGTAGCAGTCCGTTGCTATCTCTCTTTCTCTCTCTCTCTCTCTCTCTATCCATCTCTTTTTCTCTCTCTCTCTCTCTCTTTCTTTCTCTCTTTCTCTCCCCCCATCTCTCTCTCCCTCTCTCTCCTTCTTTTTCTCACCTTCTTCAATAATTAAACATAAACTATGCAGTTCACCCCAACATCAGTTCTACTTCAAGATGGATGGAATGAGGGGTGGTGGTAGGTGGAAGAAGGAAGGAAAAGGCTTTTAAGTGAAACCAATCGATTTACAGACCACCAAAACCTAAGAAACGATACCCATATTGACCTAGGACGTATTTTAAGGATTGGGGTTGTATGGGGACCCCCCTTCCCCTCGTTCTGCAAGGACCAAATTTTGTCACATGGTTTCTCAGGTGACCAGCAACCATTGTGCAAGTTTTGATGAAATTCGATTCATAACTTGTGGAGTAATTGATGTTTTTAACTGTTAGTTGTATGGGAGGGCAAAGAAAGAGGGGGGTGAGGGGTTTCTAACCATGATAACGACACTCCCCGGCCCCTAAAACCCCTGTATACCAAATTTCGAGTCAATCGGTCCAGTAGTTTCGGAGTTTACTTGAGACATACAGACAGAACTTGAATTTTATATATATAGATTATAACTACCATAAAACCCCGGGAACTCTCTAACAATTCAGATTCCCGAGGGCAAAAGTCGCCCGAAATCGTCCAAAACACACCTTCGAAATCGCGTCTGCAAATAATGTGCCCCTTTACCGAAATGATTAATGAAAAATTGTCAATAAAAAAAGGATCCGGACAAAAAACCGGCGTCGGGACATTCGTCACCGCTCCGAACGGTGGGCCGAAGGGTACCGGCAATAATGCATAAATCGAATAAACGCCACTTGGAACCACCCGCAGTGGCAGCAGCAGATTCGGGGTGACCCTTATGCTGGCGCACCGGCGGACGCCCTTCGCCATCGGTGTCGTCGGCGTCGTCTGCTAATTATTGCATTTTAATTGATTCCTAATGCTTCTTGCGTCGGCACTTTCCGATGCCAGGAGTAATTACTGCGGGAATATGTTAATGTCCCTCCCGTGTTGGCCGGGCTCCGGGTCCTTGCTTTGGTCGTACCCTTCCCCGGGTTCTGGCCATTCACTTTTTTCGCCCATTCCGTCGGTGGGCCCCGATAAAAAGTTCCCGCCCGTAATGGGTGGACATGGGTCAAGTGCAGAGAGATACTTTACAATTCCCACCAGCTCCGGATCGGATCCTCCGAGCCGGGGCTGTGGCCACCGGACTCCGGTCGGTTCGGTGTTGCTAATGTTTGTCCATTATAGTTGAACTTTAATCCCCAGCAGTCGCAGGTTTTCCGACCGTTCGGCGCGCGTTGTGACGGGACGAGAAACCGGAGAAACCATCTCCCCCCGTTTCACCGGGCAGCCCGGGAAAAAGGCCAAAGGAAAACTGCGGAATACCCGGTTTCGCCTAACGCCAGCAGACAGTTTCCAATTTGTGCATAATAATTTTTTGGGGTTAAGAGCTTCGGGTTGACGGGGCCGTCATCCGCTGATTTCCCGGTAATCAACATCATCACCATCGGTGGCGGCGGTGGCGGCAGCAGCGGCGGCCCATTAGCGAAAGGTTGACGATCGGCGGATGCCGAAATTATGCAGCAGGACAGCAGTTTTCCGACCCGCTCGATTGGCATGGCCGTCGCCGGCTGGAGTCCAACAGGGTCAGCTTCTAGGCGCGCTGCGGTCAGGAAAGCGCATAACAATAAAAAGCAATATTTAAATTAACGACAGCGTCATTCGTATGGGCGGCGATAAACGGAAGCATAAACCGGGCCGCTGAAAAGCGCGACCCGGTAATTGGTTTCGTTGCAGCAACATAACGTCGTCGGGTCCGGGTTTTGTTTTTTGTTTAATGTCGCTGGCGCTGGTCGGACCATCCCCGGGGAGTGGTGGAGATTTAATTCGCGACTCCTTGGTCCGGCCTCGAAGCAGAAGAAATAGAAACGATCAATCAAATGCATCGCAGGACGGGCCGGGCTGTGCCCGTTTATGCTGCAGTGTCGAGTGGAACTGCATTACTGTATTAAACATACTTTTATGTATGGTAATTCCATGACGGACTGTCTGTTTTGAAAACAAAAAATACATGCAAAACTTCCCAAAGACGTTACGGCCGACATGGGGCCGACGCCACACAGAGGAACGGTCAAGTTGAAGCTCTCGCAGAAAGAACTGAAGCAACGTCGTGATGGCCCTGTCCGTGCACCGTAATTCGTTTCCATCATTAGCAGAATGCAGTAGTTCCATTAGCATTGGCCGGGGTTTTGGTCGAAAAGTTGATTTGAAAGCATCAATGATGAGGATCCGACGAGCGACCGACACGAGAGTGCGTCGAACGGATGCCGGGATTCATAAATCTCGTCGGAAAGTGGCGGGGTTTTCAAAGCAGATTCGCTCGTCGGCAAACGGTCGGGGTTTCGGTAAGTGTACGGTTACGGTTATTCCACTTCCGGACAAAAAGGATCTGCGCGGGATCTCCTCGTGGATTCTCTCTTTTTTTCTTTCTGCTCCGAGTGTGGCCCCGGTTTCAGTTTTCGGTTCATTTCAGTTTGAACTATCCAAACTAGGGGTCGGGCGTTGCATTCCGAATGCCGAAAGCTTTCTCTCGAAATGCCCGGACTAGCAGCCAGCAGCCGGCCACAGTTACGCTGAGTAATGCCGCTAGGCCCCCGCCACCAAAACAGGGCCCTGACATCATCATCCTAGAGTGAGATGGGCAAATAAATATCCTTTTGCTTTTTGTGCGCCGGAATCCGCCGAGCTGGCCGAGGCCATTGCGTTGGGGAGGCTAATCACTGATCCATTACCATCCCACTGGGCCCGACTTAAGACGCGAGTGCCGCACGTGTTGGTACAAAGAAACGGAGACTCTCGAAGGAAAATAGGCCAAGAGGCTTCTTGGCTCCGGCACAATTGGGTTTTCACCGGAACCGGAATGCCTGCTGCGGCGGCCAGCGTGTAACAAATTACAATTTCAAATTGCTGCTAAATAAGTTGTTGCCAACTTCTTCATTAGGAGGCGCACTGGGGCGCGGCGCAGGCCATGGCGTACGTCCTGACACTCGGGTCGGGTCGCGTATGGCGCTTTGTGCCATTCGCTGTCGAGTAACGCTAATAAAGCAATCTCTTCGGAGCGTAAATTTAAAACTTTTGTTCAGCGTCTTTCACGGGCTCCTGTTGAATAATTCGTGCATCGAGCGTTGGAAGTGTCGAAAGACAACAAGATACACTCACTCAAGGTGTCTATCCGCTTCCGTTCTGGGCTGCGACTGCACCGGGTGTTCGGCTTTCGCCGGAATCGCATTATTTCGCTCGATTGACGTCGGACAATCGTTTTTGGCTTTTTTGCCTGTTTTGTCTAGTGCGCAGCTGTGTCCACCGGTGCGCAATGATGCGTATCGCACGGCCATCTGCAGACCTCGGAGCAGGATTGAAGATATGGCCTCGAGTGGTGCTGGTTCGGCCCACAAAAAGGACAACCTGACTGTAGCGGCCCGACACGCGGTGCATCCGGACGCTACCGGCCGATGCGTTCTCCTTGCGGTCCTTGTTTACGGCTTAAAAATTAAAAACAGCAAAATTACTGCACCGAAAGAAACAGTCGCCCGTTGGGCGACGCCAGTAACGAAACAACCTGCCGCGGCCGCGGGACCATCTTGGCCCGGAGGCTCCGGCACTGGCCCGTACACCAGTCGCCGTTGTTGTTGGCTGGGGTTTGGCGACAAAAGACGCCCATTACGGTTCCGGGCCGGGGCTTTTGCTGTTTTGGCAGGCGTGCCGGTCCCGGAACGTCAACGAGTTATGCGGTGCCGTGTGTGTGTGTGTGTGTGTAGGGTGCATAATTTTACCATAAAACCCTTCGAGGTGGCGCAGCGCTCCGGTAAAAGAGGGCCGTGGTTTGGTGGTCCCGCTTCCGGGAGGATAGCTTTGGCGGCGGCGGCTTCTTCGGCGGCTTTGCCAGCGTTTTTGCCACTCTCCTCGGGGCGTAGCAGATAAAACAGCATTTATTTCCACTCGAGCTGCGCCGAGTTCCGAATGTCTGTCAGCATCATTAGTCACCTGGTGGCTCCTAATGGTGTGTCGTTACTGGCCCCAGGGACTTCCGCCGGGCCGTCGCCCGGCGGTGCAACCAATTTCGCCCGGGGCGGGTTTGCCGAAAATGCACTTTACCGCTCGCCCGGGCCCGGGGCCGGGACATGTATGCTCGCGTGGAATGGAAATTCCTGGTTCGGTTCGGGGCGAGAGAAAATTGATAGACTCCGCAGTGCCATTCGTCGCCTGTCGTGGAGCTAAACCACGCGAGCGCCGTTCGGTAATGCGTCGTCGAGGGACTCCTCCGGGCTCCGGGCGTCTTTGCGACCGAAGAAATTGGTGTACGCTTCATGTAATTTTGGTGTTAGGTTTTTCAGCAACCGACAGGGAAACCGGTGCCAGAAAAGTGTTTTTCGGTAGCGCCGTTTGTTGACAGCACGCGTAAGGGCGAGGCGCATCGATTTTATCCGTCCGGATGGCCGCGCATTGTTCTAGGGCCCTGAGGACTCTCGGGCCCGAGCGGCCTTGGACGGACTATTGGTGTACCTTTTTATGGGAATGCTGGTCGGGAAGAAGTTCAGAAGCCTACTTCCGACATTCTGGTAGTCACATGACGCCAAAGTCACTGCCTTAAGTGTCTGTGGTTGAAACGTTTCAAAAGAACCTTCCAAACTTTACCATATCTACTACTCTGTACAAAAATTATCGGGAATACACTCTTAACTAGGAAAATTATTCTATATTCTTCTAAATGGAAGTAATTACTTTTGAAACAATCCCTTCATCATGGAATACATCTATGTCTATATTTGCTCAAGTTTTTGAAACGGTCCCAAAAGTTCTTTTTAGGAATGGCTTAGGACTTCTATCTCAAGTATCGACTTTAAGCGGTGTCTACGGAGCTGCATGTTGGGTTCAGCGTATAGCCAGAAGTCACACGATGCTAAGTCAGGTGAACACTGGGTCGAGTTTGTGGCGAAATGATCACGCAAATGACCAAGAATTGGCTCTCCATAAGTGACAGTAACGCATTGGACAGTGACAGTCCCATAGCTCACCTCACTCAGCTCGACTCACGTTCAATCCAAGACAGCCTCGGACGCCCAATAAGGATACGGATCGATTTTCACACTGCGACAATTCCTGTACGGGGTCGTTTCGTTCAGTCAACCGGCTAAGATCGAAACGGCACCCGCCGGCTGGTCCCCGATCCCCAAATCGATAATGGTGCATTCGGATGAGTTAAACTTTTCAATCGCACAAAGTGCCGAGAGGTGGTTGCGGCTTTGGAACTTTGCTCCGCGGTTCCACGCGGCCAGCCTCCAACTCGGGCTCGGGCCACCGTTTTCCGGCCAGTTTGCCATTAGGCAGCCCATATTTATTGTCTTCGAGCGGCCCGGCCGCCGGTATTCCGCCTTGGCACCTTGAATGTGTGTGTGGATTGGATTCACTCGTCTTACAAGTGGTTTGCGGTAGGCTCGATGAATGGTGGAAAAAAGGCATAAAATCCATCGTCGAACACGCAGGCGTTCGTTTCGGAGTTTCCGGGAAGCTCGCCGATGCCCGATGCCCGATGCCGGTGCCAACTTTTGTGGCCCCGGAAGCGCGCTGCCGGTGTGCGGTGCGGTAATAGTTCGAGGCTGTTGCTGGGCTTTGATTTGGCACTCTCAAGGATTCCCGTGCCCGTGGAGTCGCCGGGGAGGATTTTGAGCAGCCCCGAGTTCCGTCGGTGGTATGTCGTCAATTCAATAAAGTACGCGACTCCTGGAGACGGTCGACATTTTACGCCTAGCACCCGGCTGCAACCGGAAGCGAACGCTTCCCACTCCTGTCCCCGGGTTTCGGCTGCGGAACCGGTTGATAAATTGAATACCGGGGTACCGCACGGCGGGGACAATAAATAACTGGCGAAGTATTTTTGGCAAATAGTTTTCTCCGCCGCCCGAGCCGAACCGAAAACATGAAGCATTTCTCTGCGGTCTGTTTACGTAAATATTGCTCTGTTGACGTTCGCTGCATGCGGCTCTACGGCGGCGGCGACGGCGGCGCTCGTTTTGTATTCACGTGTTTTTCGGTTGTTTGAAATGTGGCTTTTCGGGAAGTATTTGTCCGCAAGTCTCCCGGTGCCGGGCAAGGGTCGCGCGCGCGGGGACTCAAATAGCGGGACCATGTTTTTCTCGGCCTCGGAAGAAATGGGGCCGGCCGATTTGTTTTGGGGACAGGTTTGGCGATCTGTCAAATCGCGTAATACGGCGGCGCTGCGCGGTGCGGCCGTAATTTATGTCTCTCTCTCTCGGCCCGACCCGGCTCGGCTCGGGGGGGCCGGGCTGATTATGTTCGATATGTTCGCACCCCCCGCGGCCGTGGGATGGTGGTCCTAGGAACCGGAAAACAATCTTCTTATCCAAGCCCCGGAAGCGGATCAATACGGCTTGGATGAAGGCGAATAATTGCAATCCTTCCTTCGGCAAGGCTCGTTATGCGGACGGGCGAACGCAATGACAAAGTTTAATTACAATTACCGTGCCATTCGGGAATCGAAAGGGGACCAAGAAATGTGACAACGTTCTTACAACCCTAATAATGATAGAAGAAAGAAAGATGGGCCGGAAAAAAACGGTCCGAAACAATGTCGCAATGGAGTACTGTTTTGCATTTTTATGGATGGACGAAATCACTGCCATTTTGGAATTGGCTGGACGGAAAGTTTCGTTTCCCGGGCGGCCGTTTGTTTGGCTTATTGGCGGGCGCTGTTATCCTTTTCACTTCTCGGGCCCCGCGGCCCCGAAATTTATTCATCATATCCTGATTTATGGACACCGCCGGCGGATAAACTAACGTCATCTGCAACCGCGCGCCCTCTCTCTCTCTCTTTCTCCGTCTCTTTCCCCCTCTCTCGCTCTCTCTCAGGACGATATCATTAACCTTGGCCACGGTACGGCAAAGTTAAGTTGGTGTCGGCCGCCACCGTGAAAGCCGCCGCAGCGCGCCTGGGCGACGTGACCATTAATTTTCCGCTCCATAATTGGCAGGGTGCGGCCGGTCCCCGGGACGGTTGGGGCGGGGGGAGCTGGTTATAGGCCGACCGTTATAGGGGCCATTTTACCACTTTTACTGCTTGGCCTGAGGCGGGAGCTCTTCTCCGAGCACTCGCCGAAAAATCGCCGAAAATCGAATCACCATCCGTCGCCAGATAAGCGGCCGCCACCGTCGCCTTAGCGCGAAGGGTTCGTAGGCCACAACCACCCACCCCGCCCAACAGTCCAAAAGTCACACTACAAGGTAATATCCATTTCGGGCCGGGCGGGAGCGACCGCCTAAGTACTGGCGCTTTCGTTAATTACAATTAGTCTTATTGAAAATTTATGTTCCACAATTCATTTGATGTCACTGGGGACGAACTCGGATCGGAGCGGATGAGAGGATTGCGTTCGCGAATATTTTTCACGCGAAGTCGTCGTTCGGTCGATTGAACCGCGCGGGTGCGTCGGTGCGCACCCCCCTTGGTTGACCTTCTTATGTCAGGCGGAGAACAAGGAGCAAGAGCGCGGCCAGAAGTTTCGGTTTCGGTCGGTTCGAACGACGAAAGGATTTTGCAGTTTGGCGCACCATCCGGCACGGCATCAGCTTCTAATAAGTGGCCATTGGCGGGCTAGAGATCTAAGACCCGGCGATTCGGCCGGCTGTCGCATTCTAAGTAACGTTTTTAAATAATTACAGAATCAATTATTGTAATTGAATTAATGATGGAGATTAGAAATGTGGCTCGCGGCTTAAGGCGTGACGGGTGAAAGGGGCGAGCTTGGCTCCGCAGGGCTCCGGACCTTTCCGGTGACTCCAGCTCCAGCAAGAAAGAAAAGTCTGCCAGCGAGCAAAAAAAAAAGCGTACGTAACAGGATAACGAAAGGAATTGTCTTTGTTGCCAGTGTCGACTTGACATCGTGCACGACGCAGACGACGACGCCGACGTCGACGATAACGATAATAACGATGATCATGATAAATTTAATACCCTCTCTCGCCAATCGGGGCAACAGTTAAGGAAACAGTGGCTTAAGGACACACTGGCAACGAGGACCGGTTTGCAGTGTCATTATCGTTGTTTATATTTCGCTCTGCGAGGGTGTCTGTGCGCTCGATGCCCGTGTCCTTTGGCGTTATTTTTGTTGTCCATTTGCCCACTGCCAAGTGACCTGGCGCATGCCTGCTTGGCTCCGCTCCCCGATGGAGCTTCCGGCTCCATCGCAGCAACTTATGTCGGAAGGATTAGGAAGCGGTCCAGTAGAAAAAAAGAAGGAAAAAGCTTAAGCTTTTTGTTACTTCGCTTCGACCACATTCGCAGTGTCTCAGAAATGTCCAGGACAGATGCAACCCGGATCCCCTTTGGGTTGCAGCAGCAGCAGCAGCATCGGCCACACCGATGCACAACCGACCGATGTCCTCCACGTCGGTGTGAAGAGTTGGCTAATGCTGTTTCAGCAATGACTTTTGTTATTTATCATGCGGCCCCCTCACTGTCTTGAGCAAATGGGAACACTTGAGAGCATCCGGGACTTGCTGGCATTCCTGCCCCCACCTCGCCTCGCCTGGCTGATGCGATGTGTTGCTGTTGCTGCGTGGGTAACGCGCAAAACCCACTTCCGTAAGCCCCGTCCGGTTCGTCCGGTTGTAATTAATTTTGTATTACAAGGTTGTGAAAGGTTGCCACCATTCAGCTGCTGCTGCTGCTGCTGCTGGCCTGGTGCTGGCAGTAATGAGAAGCGGTTTGTTTTGTGCGCCAGTTTTTGTTTTCCATCGCAGGTTCGTTCGTGGAAAATAAATTATGGAAAATAATCGGATACGATTTGGCGGCGAGGCACTTTCGAAAGGGTCCCGGTAATGATGCAGTTTCCTCTTTTCTTCTGATATCTGCTACATTAATCTGGCCCGGTTGTGCAGGGGTTCGAAGCGAAAGCGGGCAAAAGAACCGGGTCAATCGATGCGCCACGTGATCTGTGATCTGGCAGATGGAGTGAGGGAGCCGTTTGATAAAGGAGATTAAAGGTATTAACTATACAAACTTTTAAAACAAGAATAAAGATACAAATGGTGGTGGTACATTTGATCATAACATTGTTTAAATAGAAATTATGCTTCTCCTTTCCGAAATTTACTTTCGAAATTTACATTAATTTAAAAGGAACTGAAAAAAAATTGATCTCAATGAGACAGGCAAACATATTGCAAAAACCTGCTGTCTCCCTTTCTAAAAAATTTTACCTACATTACCCTATTGCTAAGTATTGATATATTAGTTATTTGTTCTTTGGGTTCAGTTTGGATTTTCTATTTTCAAATAGGGGTCAGTGTCCTAAATATCACATTTCACATTTTATTGCAATTCAGTTTTGGATCTAGGTGTACTCCTGATTACTTCACTTACTGGCACCACAATTCATTATTATGAGTTTCGTTTCAATGCGTTTGATGGTTCCGTTCTGATAGCTCTGTCTACAACATTGTTGTAACTTTTAGTTTTTTTTGTATCGAGAGTTGTGAAAGTATGATGGACTTATGTTTAACGTAATAAAGATCAATATATGGGCTCTAGGATTCGTTCCGACGACAATTTATTAGCGAACAAGGCAAACATTTTCTCTCTCTCTCTCCGAAGTCCCAAAGTGATCGGTAAACATCGTACGGAGCGTCGTGTGGTGCAATTTTAGCATCGTTTGCTGTCGTGCGCTGAACTCTATGGGGCAGGGCTGTTGATACACATACCGGTGAGGCCCCTGATTGCTTATCAGCAGGCCACCTGGCAGATTGCTGGCGGCAAAAGTTGACAGAGAAAGTTTTGAGCCGTACTCCAAAAGACACATTAGGAGCGCATTAATTCGTTTGATTGGGAAAAGTAAACAGTCAGCTATCGAAAGTGTGATAAGCCTAAAGAACTACTCCAAAGGCGCATATCACACATTAACGAAAGGTACAGTGTTTCAGCCGGCAAGTTATAAGGGTGGTTCTTTTAACACCGTGTCGATTGTAATTTTACACTACCGGGCGTTAAAGATAAGGTTCGCGGCGGGGACTCACTACCACACGCCAATAACTATCAACAATGAGAGTCATTATTCCAAGTGTTTGGCGGTTTAGCGAACTAACTAGCCCCTCTGGTTGAGCCACTGCTCGTGCAGTGCATTCGTGAGCCTGCTCGTGATGCTGCGCACAGGTTGAACTCCACCCGGCGACGAATGAGTTGTGACGAACCGAAAATCCTGTACCGCATAGCGGTACCAAGTGACTGTGAACGGATCCGGGAGGCGTTGTTGACGTTCCACTACCCGAAGGAGTCAGTTCACGTAGCGTACGTCGGACAACAGATCGCCGATCCGCTGCGGGATGATGCCCAGTACGCGCTCACCTTCGTGCAGCAGGGTATGGCGGTGATAGCCATCGATGTGGACCACAATCGGATCGTTGGAGTATCGATCGCTCGGTGTGTACGCTCGGGCACCGCGGAACAACTGCTGGACGAGGCCACCACCCTGGGAGAGGGTAGAAGGGCCGAGGTACTGAGGCTGTACGCGCATCTCGAACGTAATGCGGACGTTTGTGGGCGGTTTCGGGTGCGTCGAACGTACCACGTGTTTGTGCTGGCCGTGGATCCCCGCGAACGACGTAGGGCCATCGGCCAGAAGTTGATGGAGTTCCAGCTGGCCCGTGGAAAGTCCTTGGAGTACCGGGTAGTTAGTGCGGATTTCACCAGCGACCAGGCGGCCCGCATTGGTGCCCGAATCGATATGAGGTGCGTCAGTGCATTGGCCCTCGGCCAGTACCGGAACCCGTCCGGGGAGCAGCCTTTTGTGGCTCCTCCAGATCGCATCATCAGCACCTACGCGAGGTATGTGGCCGGTGTGTAAACGTAAGATGGCCGCCGAGCATGGCAGTAGCAGAAATAAAAGCGCATTCCTTTTTGTGATTCCGTGATAGTTTTTCTCATTTCCGACCGTTTTCTTGAGCTCGACTTTCCTAGGCCGCGGGGGAACGGAAGTGACGTTAATGTTGTGTTTCGTCGCAATCTGATTACCTTTCCGTCTTCGGTTGCCATACCGTTACGGGTTTCGAAGACAATAAAATGGAGCCGCCCCTGTTGGTCGGACGAGAAATGGACAACGTCTCGCCGCTCGATACCATCAATCAATCAAGTGTATCGTTACGGAGGGAGACCAACAGTAATGAAGCACACCGAAAATCATATTTTGTTGCCACGATGTCCATCGTTTCCACGTTGTCCACCGTTGGACGTATACAAAGCTGCAACTACTTTGTCCACCGTTCTTGGAATGTGACTCGAAACTACTTCAGCTCGAGGACAGCTCGATGGTTCGGTCGTCGTATGAACTTTTTAGCAAACTCTTTACTGTCTTTTGTTTGTGAAACAAAATAAAATTGTTTGGTTGGGTCGCGTTTGAGCCTCCGCTATATTTCATCTACGCTTCACGTTTGTTGACTTTCGGTTTAAAAATCAAATTCATCGGCAAAAAACACACAAGAAAAACGGTCGAAAACATTTATAATCGATGGTGTCGTGTGAAAGTTTAATTCGCTTCCCATTACACCCGCCATCCGGTAGTAGTTTTTCGTTAATCTCTGCTGGCACCAGCGGCGCGAAAAACTCATTTATCATTCAACAACGCGCCGAACAACAATCGAAACGTTACTTGGGAGCTTGGGGCAAAATTGATTCAAAACTAAAAAGAAACCCGATGCCCGTCGGACGTAGGATTTGTTTACCCCGGATTGCTCTCATAATTCATTTTCCCATCCTAAAGCGTGGAGAGTGCACAAAAAAACCCGAAAAACCTCAAGCCCGGAGTCGCCAGCGGAGTTTGGAGCGTTTTGCTATTGTAATTAATGAATTTGTTTTCTCGCTTGCTTTCCGGGGCAGCCCGTTCCGTGGAGCTTTGGTTGAAGTACCCTTGTCCGCTGAGTTGCGTCCACCGAAAGGGCGAGAATATTTTGACCAAATTAAAGTAATATAATTTTACAATGATTGTTAAAAGAAAAGTTATGAAAAAGCGAGAATTTTCCGCAACGGTGCTTTTGGAGTGTTTTTCGTATGCCCAACACATTCGCGGGAAGGACGGAGAGTAAATAGCGTTTGTCATTAACGCCGCACTGCCGTCGTTGTCCTCGAGCTCCTTGCGCCGTGCCGTGCCGTCGCAAAGCAAAGGAAGCAGCAGCAGCAGAAGCACCAAAGCCGACGCCAATGGCGAAATTTGTTCAATCAACTTTAGTCATTAGTTATGAATTATTACACAAACAATCGCCACTGCAGTGCGGATCGGCACCGTGGCATTGGCCACGTGACGGCGTGGATTGCTTCAGCTGGACCGAGAGGGAAGGACCTCTCGAGAAGTGTCGCTCCGCAGAAGTGGAGGGCGAGCGGCGAAACTACAGCGCCCCGTGAGTGAGCGAACGGCACAAATGGCGAATTAATGAGCCCGAAAACCGAAGGACGAAAAATCAACTTCGAAGCCGGGAGCGAGCTTTCCCGATCGGTGGAAAACGACACTGACAGGCGCGCTGGAGTGGAAAACTTGTGGACGAAGGAGATGCGCCAAAAGTGAAGCAAAGCGAAAACGGAGTGGGGCACACAAAAAAAAACAACGAAGGAAACGGTCTGGGCCACCGAACAAATCTCTGCCGCATCGTGCAGAGACAGCGAAGGCAATTAGTGAAGTGCCATTGATGAGTTTTCGGACATTCGGGCACAGCGACAGCGATGTTTGTTCGCCCCGCTTCCGAGGGAGCTTGTTTTCTCGCTTCGTCCCCGGGTTTATTCTTTCTTTTTCCTCTTTTTTGGCTTCATTAAATTGTCGGTGCGTCCTTTCGAATCATGATTTATTATTCTCGGGACAGTAGAACACGTCCACGTTCGTTTCGCGGCACTCGCGGTAGTGGTAGTCGAATGCACCGAGCTGGTACCGGCTGGGCGACGGTTTGAAGTAGTTCAAGCCCCGGCCAATCTTCACCACGTAACCATTGCTTAATCTGCCGTCAAATGGGATGGAAGGGAAAAAAGGCGATTTCTTTTACTTAAGCGTGCGGATTGACGGAACAAGATGAGTCGTTTACTCACATCACTTGGCGATCGTGCATATGCTCCGAGTATTCGACCACAAACTTAACGGCGTGTTTCTGCAAACTTTCCTTCAGCGTCCCGAACGCGCGGCCCTGTTCGTCGTTGTTTTTCGCGTCCTGCACGGTCAGCAGTTGAATAAACTTCAGATTACGGCAGCTGCGCACGGCCAGCTCGCAGAGCATCACGACGTTGCAGATCTGATAGTGATCCCGGACGTACGGTTCCTCGATCAGCAGCTCGCGCACGTCATCGTTTAAGTACTCGCCAAAGATCCGCCCGTACCCGTAACCGGTGGCCCCCTCGACGATGTGGATTTTGTCACTAATCACGCCTTTACTTTTCCACCGTGTCACGAGCTCTTTCACCTGTTCCGCACGGTTCATGTACTCGACGATCTTCGTTTGGTAGTGGTGCTTCTTTTTCGCATCCGTTTCAGCTGCAATGAATCACACGCTGGGCGGCCCTGGGTTAGTATGATTCATGCGTTCCCCATACTGGCCACCGCCGTTCACCTTTGGATTCTTTGAGTAGCGCCTCGATTCCGTCCTCGTAAAGTTTGAGCGCTTCCAGCTTTCGGCCCACCACATCGTACTCGATGGCGCGCGTCAGCAGCGTGACGGCCATCAGCTGTCCGGTCGCCATTTCGATCAACGGTAATTATATCACAAATTGTTGCGCTTGCAACCAAAGCAAACCCAACAAAACACTTTCACCGCCCCGATTGCATCGCTCTGTTTGGACGGGGAACGATGCCGAAAACGTAAACACAGCTGTGTGCTCGAACTGTCAAAAGTGCTCGACCGCTGCTCGAACGGCAGTCGGTCCACCACGGGAACACCGTGGAAAGTGGGAAGCAGCTGCTCGCGTGTGGTGGGCGCGCGTTTCGAAAAGGATTCGCACGTGTTTTCGCCTTGGCGAACGGTGGCGCACGCGCCGTGCCATTGTTTATCCATCATACACATGATGATGTTGATTTTTTGCATCCGAAATGCTATGTGCATAAGCTGTTGAATTGAGTGCTCGTTGTCGTGGCAATAGTAACTATGGCACGCTAGAGGCAGCGCTACCAAGGCACGGCGTTTACTGCTGCCCGAAAGCTGATTCATTTTTGATCAGTTAATTAGGGCTACGTGAACACATTATTATGTGTAAATAGCGGTTATTATAATTTAAGCAGCATTCTGTCCGAATCTTGTCTGATGTTCAGACAATGAACTCGACGGAAGGAAAACCAAACCCACTTCCCGGGCCAGAATTGTCGGAAAATCATCGTAAGAAGAAGGCATGTCGGAACGGAAGTATCTTCCGTGAAATAAAGTGCTTCATAAACACCCCCAATAATCGGCCCCCGATTCGCACCGGTCCATCCACAACGCAAACATTATTACTTCCGATTGAAATCCTTCCACACCACGGTCCATCATCGACCGAAAGCGAGCCCCGGTCCGTAACGTTCCTTTGTGGGAAAAAATAATTCGCTCCGGATGGGGCAAGGCGAGGACGAGGAAGACCACAAAACGGGGAAACAGATATCCGGCATGAAAAATATACATATCACTTTTTTGTGGTGGCCGACGAGGGTGTCAAACAATATCGGCCCCGGAACGGAACCGGGAAAGGATTTCGGTCCTCGGGAAGATGGACACTGACCGGCGCAGCGAACCGTCCGGTGGTCTTAGAGGGATGAAACCGAAAGAATGTTTCGGGTCGATGGGCACCCCTCACGCCGCACCGACGTGAGGGGGTTTTTATGCTTTTTGGAACCTCTTCCGCTCGAATGTGTGTGTGTGCGAGGGACTCCTCGAGGATCACACGTCTCGAACGAAGGTGCAAAAAATGCATTATCTTCCTTGAAAGAAGGTCACCTCCCAGCCCAGCCGTCGCGGTACACTCCCACCCGCTCCGGAAAGGACCTCACCGGAACCGGGCCCGGGTCGATTGGGGGGGAAATAAAAAATGACTTATTTTTAAGACCCCAACGAGGGTGGGCGCGTACGGTTGGGCTTGGGAGGCCATCAGAAAACGGCGCCTTTTTTTGGGCGCCTGTGTTGTGTTGCGCCGGCCTCTCATTTGTTTGCCCACCGATTGGTCGCTTCCGCGCTTCCGGAAGCCGGGGTAGGTTCCGGCCAGGCGGGCGGGCGGCCGCCCTTATTGAGTAATATCTTTTTTATTCAATAAGTTTCTGGCGGTGGCCGTGAAGAGGTGTGATTTGGCCGCACCTCTAGGCACCTCCAGACGCTCCGTCCACCGTCGCCGCCGCCGGACGTTTGGGGCGATCGGAAATGGTAATTTCGGCGGCCGGCGGTGATAATAAAGAGGATTCAATTTCTCACAATTTCTGAGCACCCAACGGCCCAACCGGTCCCGGGGGCCGCCATCCGGTTGTTTGTTTCTTTATGTCTGTGGGAGTTTTCTTTTCTTTTTCGCTGGGAAGCCGCTGCTTGCTGCTGTTGTTATCATCCCGCTTCTCGGGATGCAACCGCACCTAGGCCAGGGTGGGGGGTGGTGCGACGGTCGCCGAAGGTGGGCACTGTGGCAGGATGATTAATTTACACTTGAAAGAAAATCCTTCCACCGAACAATGGTCCGCCACGGTCCATTTGATGGAAAGGTTCCGATAAAGTGGCCACTTCCGTCGGCCGGTGGATTTTTTTCTTATCCTTGCTCCTTCTTCCGGTTGCCTCCTGCCCCCGGGGGTCGGTGCCGGTGGCGGAAAGTGTTTTGTATTTATGCGCTGTGCCGTTCGATGTTCGGTGATAAATTGATTTTGACGAACTCCGGCACTCGGCGATCCATTTTGCAGTTTCGTAAATTAAGTTGTAACCCTAGGGCGGCCTTTTTCCTCCCTCACCCTTCAACCCGGAGATTGCGTCATCGGTGTTGAGGTTTTGTTGGTCCGGCGTTTTTTGCCGTTGGATGTTGTTGTTCGGGATGGTCAGGCTTCTTGGGTCAGGTTCCGTTCCGGGCTTGCATCTGGTGGACACCGGTGGGATCCAGGTAATGAATGTCTTGGAACGTTCGGCGGCTGTGGCGAGGGGCGAGAACGGAAACCGTTGCGCCCATTGTCGACGTGCGGATGATTGGCACATCATTTGGGAAATATATGATGATACACCCACACGCGGTTCCTGGAGATTTCGACACAGAGATTAGAATGCGAACATCCATCACCGATATGTGGGGCCCATCAATGGCTGGATGTTCGGGTGGGAGCACCGTTGATGGAAGCGTGCGTCGGTAATGCTCAACAGACTTTCGTTTTGCTATGGTCCAAAGAGAGAGCATCATTTTCACTGAGCATCGTTGGAAGCTGAACATCTTTTACTAAGCCCTTTGCTCTGTCTTGGACGTTAGTTCTGTATCACAAAACATTTTTTATTGAGAAAACGCAGCTTTGAAGGGCACCTTTTGATGTTCTCATGCTGTCTCGGGTATCTTAACATTGAGAAAAACCATTGTTGGAACCTTTTCCAACAAATCAGAACCTGGAATCATTCAGACGTCTAGAGGGTTTAACATAATTGCTGTCTGTTCGACCAAGTCAATCTATTAACCAACGACGAATGGCTGCTCTTGGCTCGGCACAGTCCAGTAACTCTTTTATGGTCCTTTCTCTACACGAAAGATATTTTTTTGCATGAAAAAGCAACAATAAATCAGGCTAATTAGTTGGCCCGAACACATGGCTTGCAACAAAAAAGGCAAATTGGCGTCATTTCGAAGCTAACCAGAAGCTAACCCGTAAACAAGCTGTCTTAGTGACGAGAATTTTTCATATACAGTTATGATACTCGAGTTGCTTAAACATAAAGTTACTTAAAGTAATAACTTAGAACAGAACCAAAATAAGATGCGGACTTGGGTTGCGTCTGAACGTCATGAAAGCAAGTTGCGTGGTGCTATTCTTCCCACGATGGATGGTGGCTGCTAATTCTTTTGGAGCGCAGAAGATCGTGTTTGCTCAAGTTGAAGAATCTCAGATGTTTGGTTTACTAGGTATTTCATGCAATCAATAAGTGAAGAAAGTTTTGTTTGATTCACTAATAATTTGTTAATAAAGGAAGAGTTGTATTAACCAAAAATTCTTCTATTTACTTGTTCTCAATTATGGCTGATGACTGCAATGTACCCGCTTCTGATAGTTCGAAGGACAGAATCACTTCCTTTTCTCGTGCGGATTGACGCACTGTTGTATTGGTGATCATTCTTCGAACGCAAATGAGGGTTAGACCCTCGGCTACGATCTGCGGAGCACTTTGGCCGGCAGCCGAAGGGTTCCGTTTTATTAAAGTCGATTTTATTAATTCGAACCAGATTAACGGGTCGCCATTGTGGGAATTAATTTCATACATCTGCACACTCACGCGCCAATCGGAGCCGTTACAAGGAGCCCTCGGCCCATCTCAAGGATGCGAGCGACCAAATTAAACGCTTCGTATCAAAACAAATGATCTGACCTCGCTCACCGGATGTACCGGGCGGACCGGACGACCCGACGACCCGGCGACTAATCTTTTCCACTGCCCACGCGCGCCGTTGTCACCCTGCACCATCGTAGCCACCGTTAAGATGGGCCGTTCGGGAAGGTTTCGGGGCTTTTCTTGAAAATTTCATTCCACAGGCATGCGGGGAAAATGCATTACCCGTCCGGCCGACCGTGCCCAGGCCGACCGGCCAACGACTAATCTGGTGTATTTATTATTCTGCTGCGACCCCTCCGGAGGGCCGCCCATCAGAGATCCAGCCGGTGGCCGGTGGACTGTGGGAGCTGAGAAAAGATAAACAAGGTCATTCGCTCAAATTCACTTCCAGATTATTAATTAAGTTGTTATCAAAACATCGACCACGTCCTGGCGTGCGTGTGTGTGTGCTGCGTGATTGTGACATCACCCGGCCAAGGGCGGCCTGCCTTCCGCCAGCCCCGGGGGGCACACACGGGCCGACAACAAGCTTATAATTTATTGCTAATACCATCCTCGAGGAGAAGCTTTAATATCCGAGGAATGTTCGGCCACTAATTAAATTAAACAAATTCCATCCGGTTCCTTCTTTTTCTCGGCGATCTGGGGGTGCGATCCTGGGAAAGGATACGACGACGCCACCGGCGGCCGGAAGTGCGCGCCGGAAACGATCAAATGCCGAGAGTACCCGTGCCGTGTTCAATCGTAAACCCCTGTCCCCGTGACGTGTGTGTGTGTGCTTGCGAGGACAGTAATGGAATGCGGGATGGGTGTCCTCGATTTTTTCGGCTCCTTGAGATTCCTTTCCCACAAAACCGGAGCCGCCCGGGGAATTAACCAACTTCTTTGCGCCTATCTAGTCCGTCGACCGGATCTGGGGTCGGGTGTTGGAACGCGTGCCGGGGCAAGCAGGTTTTACGGATCCGATATCCGGTTGGCCATTAGTTCTGGGCCGGGCTTCAGCGGCTCACGACAGGACCGATAGGCCGTTGGGCCCCGTTTGCGACGACAATATTTTGCGGATTTAGCGGATGGCGGACATCGCTTACGACGCCGTCCGTCTCTCGCAGGACATAACAACTGGTGGCCGTCGGAAGGATCGTTGCTAGGGTAAAAAAGGGGCAGATTGAATCAAGTGCGGCCGAATAGGCGACGGCGACCCGGCGGCCGGCCATATCGGGGCAATCTGCTTTTATCGGGGCCGGTCCACATGTGTGTGCGCCGGGACGGTATCGTTAACCGCCAGGACATGCGAAAGATGCGGTTTTGCGAAGCGGAATAGTTGTTGATTCTCGCAGCGTGTGTGCGTGTGTTTGCGATGGTAAATTAAATTAAGGAACTCCGACGGTGTGCCGGTCGGGTTGATAAGGATTTTACTATTGGAATTGGCAGGTTTTATTACCCAGCGCGAACTGTCAAACATTTATGACACTTTCTAAAATGCACATGGGTAGCAATTAAAAAGAAGTATTTTGAAATCATTTGCTTTTTATACCCGGTTTTCCGCAGTTCGTCGGGAAACTGGTTATTGAACCTGGTTTGCAGGTCGTGCTGTGAATGTTTACGAAACAATAAAAACGGATTTGAATGAAGTAAATTTATTTTTAATAACAATCGTTGATGTAAAAACATGTTTGCACAACGGGATGGGCCTTCTTCTTAATTGATCATGTCGATTGACGTTTGGTTCGATGAACCATTTTTGCTTGATGGCCGTCGGGTATATTTAGGACAGTTCCAGAATTAGTGTTTCTTCATAGACTCATCAAAACGATGGAACTTGTTGTAAGAAAACACAACAACAACTTACTTTGTCCACCGTCACGCAGTGCCATCACTAACCGTTTGCTGCGTGTAATTGAAAACGTTAACAGCGGAAAAGCGGACCGTCGGAGGTTCCACCACAGGATGGCGAAGGGCTCAGCGTCAGCTCGGCACTCGATGTGTATATTTGGGTCCTTGGCCACTGGCCGGACATCAGCCGGACCGGCGACGTTCCGCGCTGTCTGTGTGTGTGGGAAAATTGATGAGACGACCAGCAGCCGTCGTAACACGCCGCGGCAACGAGCGGCGGGGACCCGATTTATTCGTCGGTCCGAAGAAACGGGGATCACATCGAGATAAGTAATTCATTAGATAAATAGATGGATGGAGTCGGCAGCCGTTGGTTTTCCCTTGCGGATTTTCTTCCACTTTTTTCCTCCTGGCGGTTTTCCGTTGGCGACAAGATTTGGGGATCGCTTTTGGAGGACTACAGCCACGACTCACACGGGCGGCCAGTTCTGCCCGTCTTATTTCGTTGTGTCGTGAACTTTCGGTGGGAAGTGGAATGAATGTTCCAATTGGTGCCGCTTTCGCAGAAAATCGATGTCGTTGCTTCGGTGGCCAAGACAAACCCTTTCGCCACTAAACCGTGGCCGTGGCGTGGCCGAGCCATCGTGCTGAAGAGTTTGTCTTGGTGTCAGATGTCGGATTTGGCGACCGGATTAAAATGTGAATAGTTAAATCACCATCAATCTCACCACATCAGAGGCCATTTTTCGGGACATTAAGCCACAAGAAAAAAAAAGGTCGATCGTGTTATAATGTCACCGGTGTGGGCCGTCCAATAGGCTCTTGATGGTGTCCGCCGATCTTCTCCGTCGCCAGCAGTTGATTGATTTAACGGGACGGGGTACACAACGCGTAGAATTTTGATGGCCCAGGATCGAAATCCGGTCCACGTTGAAGAACCGTTTCTGTCGCCCAAACTGTCCACCGTGTGCCCGGTGACCTTTTCTTCCATTCTTCCGGATGTAAATGAATTAAATCCTGCATGTAATTTTCGTGGCACCCCGGCCCGACGTCGTCGCTCCGGGTGCCATCAGCACCGGCTACTTCCGGTGAAGGGATCCGGCTCGCCCATCATGGGTTCGGACAGCGGGATCAATATTCGCCAATTTATCATCGATGACATGGCTCTGTTGTGGAGGAATCGGCAAAAAAACATCGCATGCCACACACACGCACACGCATGCCAATCCCCAACCCAGCCTGCCATCGTCCGGTGTGCTAAGGAGCCCGGAGCCGCAGGAGAAAAAAAAACAGGGACGGGGAGCTGGCTGGCTTGTCGGCTTCTTGAGGCCCGCATCCCCAACAAGTACAATATCAATCAATCAATCTTTTATCAATCCGTACATTATCTTGAGGCTTTCGTGCGCCCGCCCGGATGCTGGGATTACGCGCGCGCGCGCGCGGCCGGAAGTGCATACCGCCACCGCCGTCCGGAACCATGATGGCGGCGGTAGGCAATTCGCTTTGTTTATTGTTCGGCTTGCGGCCCGCGAGTTCGTTGTGCCACCGTGTGCCAGGTTGTGGGGTTTTCTTTCTGGATGTTGGATGGCCAAGATATGTTCCGTGAGCCGGTCCGCTGCGCGGATTCACTATAACACGTATCCCACACACCGGAAGTAATAATGGCGCGGAGTCGGCAGGACAACACTGACGTCCCGAAAGCGCAACACAAAAAAAAACACACACACGAAAACAGGAGATGAGATAGAGGTCCTGGAACCGTAGCGCGTAAAATCGCTTCTTACGTAACATAATCTTCGCCGAAATCTTAATCGAAATGTTTTTCCACTTACCACATTGGGCCGACGCGGGGCTCCCCATCAACCACAACCCCACCGGAGCCCGCAACGCTCGTCGGTGGCCGCCGGTCGGTTATTTTCTTTGGTTTCGCTCGACAAATGGTTCAGCTGCGTGAGGATTCGGTTACACCGTGCTGCGCTTGAGAAAACAGCAGATCCATCACCGAGCACACATCCGACCACGCTCGGTGGCGAACGCCGCACTGTGGTGCTGCCCGGCCGCGGGAACTGGCCAATAATTGTGCGGATCAGTTGTTCGTAAGAATGCTCCCGAAAAATGGTTCGGAGCTCATGCCAATACTTCTAAAGATCCGAAGAAATATGAAAAAAGAAAGATAAAATATACGAAATAACGAATGAACAAATGATAATAAACTAAACAAGGAAAATAAAATGCAAAACAGACAAAAGACACAGCAAGGAAGTGTTAACTACACCAGCAAACTAAACAGACTAAAAAGAAGATAGAAAATGAACAACACGATAGTAAAGTAAAAGCATAATCTGTAGTTTCTTAAACGTAACAAACACAAAACAATGAAAGCGACAGTAAACAACTAAACTAAAAACAGAATGATAACAAACGTAGACAAAGACTAATAAACGGCGGAAACAATGGGCATATAGCCAACATTTAAAAACTAGATAAATCACAACCGTTAAAACATTCTAGCAAACGGGCGGCCTTCTACCTGGCCACTGGCAGGTTCAACGTCAATCCATTCGCTACTAATCCCGTAGTTGGCCGGAACAAACCCAACCGACACACCAAGCGAGTGGCACAAAATTGGGCAATTTTTCCTCCTATTCGCTTCCGGTGTCCGCCAGTCCATCAGGTTCCCCACACGATAGCGATGGGAACGCTTCCCACGCTCGGGCTGGCTGGCTGGAAGACACACACACAAGAAGACAATCCATGTGTGTGCAGCGCCGGGAAGGAATGGTTACTTAAATGAAACGGTCGACACCTCGTCGTCTCGGCTTTCCTATCCCATCGCATAGCCCTCAACATACTCACACCGGCGGGGCTTATCGCCACCGGCGGCCGGTGGCCGGTGAAATGAAAGTGGCAAAAGCGAAAGGGTAAACGAAGACATCATTTCTCATTTTGCCACCCTTCGGTTGGTCCTGGTGTGTGAGCCGGATTGCGCTATCACACTTCACATCGTGTGCACTCGCCAAGAGCGAGCGTCACGGAAGGGCGAACGGAACGGAATCTCCCGGGTTACTTCGCGCACTTTTATCACCCTCACGGGAAGGAGCGCCTCTCGCGGGACCACAGTATATTCGGGTGCCCGGAGGTACCTTCTCCGAAAAAGGACGATGAGACGATTGTTTGCGTCGGTTGTGAGGTGAAAATGGACAGCTCCATCACGCTGCCGGTGATCCGGTTGCAGGATAACGGTTCCAGCAGGTCCGAGGTGTCCGGTAGTTCGAAATAATTAGTTGAGTTGTCATTTTGGCCCACCGGTTTGCGAGGGCCGTTCGATCGGTGCACGGGCGTGCGTTCCACAAACAATTCCTGGTCGGCAGCGAGGAAAAGTTATGACGTCCGCTTCCCCGCCCGGAGGTGGTCCGGGTCGTCGAGATTCGTTGCGTTTGTTTTTGTCACGGCCACCCATCTAAGCCCCAAACGATGGACAGCACATCCTGCCCGAAGCCTGGCGACGGGTTATCAGTCGCCGGAAGTGTATGCCCGCGTCTCGATTCTCGGTTTTCGCGCACATCCTTCTCCACAGTCGGGCGACGGGCGGGCGAAAGTCAACGGCTTGCGGGGGTTTTCCGCGGGCGAATTGTTGACAATTCGAGAAGTGGCGATTTTCATTCCGGTCCCCACTATCAGCTCAGTCGGGAACCGTGGCCATGCCATGTATGTGTGTGGGTGGGACTTAAAAATTGCACTCCGAGGGACCTCCGAGGCGGGGCCAGGACATCCGGCACCGTCACCGGCAAGACAAACGCTGGTTATAAAAATCCCACTTTGCGCGATGGGAAAACGGATTACATTTATCTTATTACAAACATTCCGGAGGTCCCGGGCGGACACAAGCCCGGGAGTGCCGTTTTTTTCAATCCTCTTTTCTTGTTGCCATCGAGGAGATGAAGTCCAGATCCAGTTGGCAAGTCGGGTCCAGCGGGAAGAGCTGATAAACCCACGTCGGCAAGCACTCCGGCTAGGGAGTGGCCCAATCGGTGGAATCGGTGTCCGTAATTCCCGCTGCTAAGCTTCGCGTTTAGGAGGACACATCACGCCCGCCCGAGGTGACTTGTCCGCTGCTTGTGCGCAATCCGCCTGCGATTTGGGTGCACCCAGGATGTGACCGGAAAGTTTTTAATTTCCAAGAGCACCGCTAGCTGGGATGCAATTTCGTGTCTCTTTTGGGGATGCTGGACACCAAGTGGCCGTTTCGAAGTTGGCCCGTAGTGTCTGGGGTAACTGGCTGGCTCTAAGAGCCCAGCGCGCGTAAATACGACAAACGGGTTGACACGCAAGATGGAATTAAAGATTTAAATTGACTCCCATCTGGTGTGCCCGGGGGCAAGTTTCCCAGTTTCACGACCATTGTTGAGTGCCTGTGCGGTAAACCCACCACCGGGAGATCACCGGGGTGGTCTTCTGACTGTCCTGCCGCTAAGTAACTGAGAAGTGGGCTGAAAAGTCCCGAGCCTAACATGTAGATTGCGCTAGCCTTATTGTATTAACCACTTTTTCGGTTAGTATTATCCTTCAACAGAAAGCTGGTAAAATTTCATGATTTCGTGACTCATAAGGTTCGTGAGTAATTGTGCTAAGAGTGACTTTTGTTATATTCAAACCAATGGGAACAGAGCCAATTTTGAACCACCAAAAAGCGCGTTTTCTTTCGTTAGCCCGGGACTTTGCACCCCATGTCTTAGGTTTGTTCGCTGAAAATTATTTTAAAATTCACCGTCCCATTCTCTCGCTGGCCGCTCACTGTTGGCGCTGCGAGGCGCCTTCGCTGGGCCGGCGCTGACGTCAGTTGGGCTGGACACCGTGGGCTCATGTTGATATATTTATGTTTTCACCCGCGGGGCCGACCGTAAGGAGCGTTTCCCCGTGGGAGGGCAAAAGAAAACCGGGAAAAGCCTCGAAAAGTCCTCCGGGTTGGGAAAATCCGGGCCCGACTGGCCGACTGGCTGGCTGGCTGGCAGGCTGGCTGGCTGGCGTCTTCTCGTGGCCATCTTATCCAGGCATCCTTTGGTAGTTTGTAAAGGCGACGGGCCAACACAAAAAAACGCGGCGTTTTTGTAAAGTTTTCTCAACAATTTTATTTCTCGCATGGCACTCGGTGTCGCCCCCCACCCCCCGGGGCCCCAACCCGCCGGGCCCCGAATTGGAAACTTTTAGGGCGCCATAATTAAAGTCTCCGGGAAAACCGCACTTAAATGGGCACGGTTGCCACTATCACCCCACCGGGAGTCCTGGGTCCAGGGCCTCCGGAGTGGAAAGAAAAATAAAATTTGACAAACCACAACCACCACTACACACGGCCAGCGAGAGATAGACAGAGAGAAAGAGTCTGTGGCGCAGAGTCTTTCCGAAGGGTTACTTTCCGAGGGGAGATGTATTACCTCGCTAAAAACGGGGAAACTTTTTACCAAACCCAGCACAATACCCGGGACGGCCCGGTGCCGGCCAGCGCCAAAAAGCTGGCGGGCTGGCCTGGATTTTAAGGACCCCGCCGATTGGTGGCCATTCACTTTGGGGCTGCATTTTTCATTCACCGACCCGCCCGGGATGCGCCCTCGTTAGGGTTTGGTCGGTCGCGTCGAGATCGATCGAACGGAGAGTAACGGAGAAAAGGATGTCTATAAATTTTATTGGATGCTGCTTTTAAAACCATCGACAGTTTATTGGCCCCATCCGCGCGGGACACAGGGCGTCGCATTTAAATTACCGCCGCTGATAACTCATTTCCGTTTCACTCGGCATGACATTCGAACACTCGATCCAGCGCACGATTTTCCTCGTATATTTTTTGACATTTCCTACAACCCAGCGCGGCCAGTTCGGCCATAGGCCGCACCGCGCGCCTGCAAATGTCACTGCCGGTGCCGGAACAATAGCGGTTCGCGTGTGAATCGAACCGGACCGATGGCCGAAATTATAGATGAAAATCAATTTCGAGGCCCCCCGTAATCGGAACGGGAAAAGGCCGCGGAGCTTATGAGCCGAAGCACGGGCCACGGCCATTCGGAGCGAAGTTTGCGTAAGAATTTTAAATGAGCCTGGCGAAACAGTACCAGCAAAAAAAGAAACCCATCGGGTACAACAATCCAAGGATCCTGTAGTGGCCGGTTGGCTTAGAAAACAGAAAGGACCCACCGAACGCGACCGCGGAACCCCTTTTCGGAACGCCGGCAGCTAAGCCAACGTGTAGCAGTCAGTAACGGTCCCGTCCCGTCAGAGTTTTGCGCGGTCTCCCGTCCCAAAAAGGGGCCCATTTCTTTCTCAAGATTCGCCCGGGAGGTTTCGGCATTTTTAGATAATTCCATTTCGCCTCGGCGGCCCAGCCCCGTTCTCGGCGAGCGGCGGCGAGATTAATGAAGCGTTACTTATCGTCACGGTGATGGTGGCACGGCTGGCAGACTGGCTACTGCTGCTGGCCGGCGCTTCGTTTGTACCGCTTCGGTGCACCGATTTGCCTGGATCCGCAGGACATCATCAAGCCAGCGGCGGTGGGGGGCGGTGGACGAATGCGTTTCTCGTCCCAGTTTTTCGGCTTTCCCCCGGGGGGTTTTCCTCTCGACGGTGGCCGCTTTTGCGGTACGTCACTACGTGTCGTGCACTTCGTGAGCGCCTGGTCTGCCCAGAGAGATCCTGGGAGTTGTCTTTCGGTTTATTTTTTCTTCCACCGCTCAGCATGTCTTTGAACTTTCCAGCGAATTTTCCACCGCAACCAAACGAGAGGGGGCCCGGTGTCGTTTGTTGCTTTTTCCTTAAGTGATAGCGATACACTTTTTGTTCGCCTCGCCGTTGTCGGTTTGTTGCGCTTCGCAACGCAAGGCAATCGCCCTCGCAATCGACTCGCAACGGCACCCAGTTCCCCTGTTGAAGAAGACGGTGGAAGCACGGGAAAAAAGGAAATCGTGCCCGACGATGATGATGCTGATGACGGTGGTCGCGTCGGTCGGGGTGAGCTTAAGGGACGCGGTGATATATATTTATCGGGCCCCGATATGCTTTCGTCGCACCCGCACGAAGTGTTTGCCCGTTTTTTTGCGTCCGGTGCGCCAATCTAATTTGCGCCAGCCTCCGCCGGCCTTCGGTTTCGGTTTTCACGCGGGATCCACAAATTGAGTCATTCGGCGGCAGTATTTAATGTGTATTTACTTTACCGAGTGACACCGAACGGGGCCACGGCGACCGAGGGCGACCACTAATTCGTGTAATCTTTTTAGGGGCACTTTAAGGCCAGTCCAAGCGGAGGACGTTTAAAGTGGCCACCGGGACGCGGCGAGTGCGTAATAATTGCGGACAGCCTGGCCGAGAACCGGAATGATTCTTATTGGCCGCGGGAACCGTTTTGCACACTACATTGCACCGCTCTCTCTCGCCGGGCGTGCCGTTACTAATGTGTCACTTTTAATTGAATTGCCACGAAAAGGGGGAACGGAAGCTGTGACCGGGCGCCCCGCAGTGATAAGGAAAGGCTCACAGAAAGCCATCGTCTTCCGGGTTGGCCTGTTGGCTGTGGCTCATTTGTGTAATTGTTTGTAAGACTAGCGACGGGAAAGTGTCCGACTGTGGAATCACCAAATCACCACAAACATCTTCCCAATATACGTTTCTTTGCGGCCATTTCGGTCTTTTTTGAATCAATAATTAGTTTAAATCTATCATTTGTGGTTAGTAGCAATCTGTATTCACCATTTAAGCAAGCTTTAGTAGCTCATAGTACACCATACCCTCCTGGTCCCACCGCACACCTCAAGCATCTTCTTTCAGCCGGAACAATTTGGCTTTGCTATGGATGGGCCGGCTTCACTAGGTGAAAGCAATAATTGTTTAATTGTTTGCCCTTAGGATTTTCATTATCCTTCAGGTCTAAATCATTAATGAGACGAGCGGCGGAGCGCAAGATGTGGAACCGAACATCGGTTTCTGTACTTCACCGGCTGCCGGATATTTTGACTCATTTTTTCAGACGACTCTTCACTCACTAAGGCTACAGTAAATATGAGAGAAATGTACTTAAAAACTGAATCCCCAAATCTGTCTCCAGCGGAGTTCTGGATCCCCGAGCTAGGAGCAAACCAAGCCTTGTGAGGTCGGTCGCCGTTTGCAGTGCTACAAATCTTTCCAGCGCTAATGCGATGCGTGTGTGTGGCAGCCATTCTGCCATGTGGTCAAATGTGGAAAAAAGGCTACGCCTCGTATCCGCAGTCGCCGACGACGATTGGCAATTATGCAAATCGCCGGCGCCCGCGACGTTGTTAATCAGATCTAATCGCCGGTTCGGTTAGGCTGCACCGCGGCACGCTCCGTCCCATTTGGCAAATTATTACACAATGAGCCATGAATAATTCACCAACCGGGCGTGGGGTGGCCATCATATGGGAGCCATATTTATGGGTCGCCTAACCCCACCCGTTTCGGAGGAGGCATCAACCGACCGGCTAAACTTTCTCCTTTTTTTCTGCGGTGGCCAAAGTGCAGCTCACGCGGCCGTCTAGCGTTTGGGCTGCCCTCCATTTAATACATTATGAATCGGTGACACTCATCCCGGGGGCCATCCCGAAAAATAGGGGAATCCCCCGCGGGTGGCGCCGGTGGCCCAATTAAGATTTATGCCGAAAGGATTTACGGCCCCGGTTGCTCCCCCACCCCACCCCGAGTGGCCACGGGGATCGGAAACGAATTTGCGATCGTGGCGCTTTTCTAGCCACGCTCGGTTGCCGCAGAAAGCTTTCCAATCTTCTATTATCCTCTCACGGGCCCTGCGACGACGTCCCTGCTCGGCTGCTCGGGATTGAGACTTTCTCCTTTAGCCTGCACGGGCACGCGGAACGTGAAAGGGGAGACTGCGGGCCTCCCGGCTGGAGGATCCATAAAACATCGTTTTAATAGAAAACCACCGAAAAAGAAAACGAAATGGAAAAGGATGAAAAGTCCAAAAGTGCCACTGCACTGAACACTCGGCGTCCGACGGAAAAGCCGGAACCGGAGGTCTGGGAGCGCCCGGCGAGTCGGCCGGGCGGCCGGAAGTTATTGTGCGTGATGGTAGCAATCTAAAACTGTGTAACTAAACTGTAGGCCGTAAAATCGTGCTTTCCATACGAAATAAGCCGGATTTGGTTTGGCGGGCCACAACACACAACATTCATCGCACGCGGAGCCAGCTCGCAGCATACCCGGCTGGCCGGTGGGAGGCTGGCAAGTAAGCGGCTCATTGCAATTCTAACAATATCGTAATTTCATGCCAATGATCGAGCGAACGAACGGACGAGCGAGCGAGAGAGAGAGGGCGAATATAAAGTGGTTGATGAACTGGTTCCGGGGCCGCCCCTCGGTGGGAGCTCATTTCGTTTCGCAGCCGGAAGAAAATCGCAGCAAAATTATGTTGAAAATGTTTTGCTCTCCACGCCGAAGGGCGCTTTCGGTCGTCGGGTCGGGACCTTTCGGCCGGGCAACATTTTCAATTTTGTAAGAAAACTTGTCCCAAAATGTTCGATTCGATTCCTGCGCCGTTTTCGCTTCTGTTGATTGTGTTTTATTGATTGTTGTCCAATTTAAGCGCGCCGGCACCGGTGGAGTTGATCGGACCCATGTTCGTTGAGCCGGGGGGCCTGGGACTACGCGAATGTCGGTAGCGGAGTGAGAACACAGCCTTAAAGCCGAGCCTTAGACTGACTGTTCAAGGAGAAATTAAGCGATTGACCTAAGCAACGGGTCGGATTACTAACAAAGTACAAAATGTAATGTAAAGAACTAAATTAATGTCAAAAAAGGTTGCATATTTACGATAAGTGAATAAGTTGAGTTGGGGAAAACAGTTATAAATTTCTTCTTCAAAAAGGGCCAAAACGTGTTTTCATGAGTGAGAAAACTTCAGTAATTTGCTTATAACACGAAAAATCTTTCTTTTATCTTCTAAATCTATATCATTACCTTTAAAATAATCTCTACTCCATGCAATGAATCTATGTGTACATTTGTTCCAATTTTCGAAAAAGTCTGAAAAGTTCTTTTTATGCTTTTCCATGTTTTCTATCCACTTAAATACGAGACTCAAAGGACTAATCAGTCTTATGAAATATGAACCGATTTCATTTCTTATGTTGAGCGATAAGCAATCGGTACAAAAGCGTAGACTTTCGAGATGATGGTGCGTTTTTTTGACGTAATCCCATCCTCATTCTAGCGTAGCAACTTTATCTTGTAAATCGAATTTAAGTCTGCATATTATTCATTACAATGAGTTAAATACTTTTCGATTTTTTCACCCTATTTCGAGCATCGGTCGGTTCCGCTCATATGCCTTCCATTTTGCTGAGGCAGGCATGTGATTGAGAATTCAATTGATGTTCATCCAATTATCAGGATTTTCCATTTTGTTTAGAACTCCTCTCAGAATCATTCAAACTACGTCCACGCAACTATCCCATTTGGTACACTTACGCTCGGGGATCGTTATTGGGTGGCTTTGCTCATTACTTTCAACTGTTGAGAGCGATCGAAAGATACCGAAACAGTGTTTCTTTCCGTCAAACAGCTCGTTCGTGCGGCTTGCAGACAGCTGCCTTCAGCTCATTATGCCTCGCCGGAGCGTGCCTTCGTCCGGTGGCCATTTGTTGATATACGAGCATACTTTCTTCGAGTAATCATATTCCGATTCCTTCAGCAACTCGCACGCCGTCCCGAATGTCGGTGGGGCAGACAATCAACAAGGGCCATTAGGCGGTGCCGGTGCTTTGGCCGGAGTTTTCATCTCATCTTATCAGCAGCGATGGGTCACTCGTCCTCGCCGTTGATCTGAATCCGACGTTACTTCCGGTTGTTTGCGCTTCGGGTGGGTGGCTCGGGGATGGATGTTTCCGCCACGGTCGTGTTCCGCATTCGTTTACACAGCGGCCCTCCGATATTGCCAACAGACGTCGCTTCTCGGCGTGGCGAGCGTCAAGAGCCTTCGAGGCTTCTCCTGCGGCAACGGGATAAAATGGTGGCCCGGGTGATTACTTACAGGGAAATCCGATCCTTGACGGATGGCCGGAACCCGCAGCTAATGTCGCAAACACTACACCGAGAGAAAGAGAGAGAGTGAGAGAGAGCGACGGGGAGCAGAGAGCCGCGGCACGAACTCCTAGCTAAATGGTGGAGAAATTATTGGTGACGCCCCGTGGAGCCGAAACCGGACCGAACGCGGTGATGGCCGGACCGCTCCCAGGCCGGCAGGGTCCCTGGCACACTTCACTTCCTCCGTGGCTTCCGTGACTCGGGCCCGGAGTCGCCCGGAGGAGTCGTTCAACAACAATGAATCCACAAAAAGCTGTTGTTTATGCGCTCCGCCCCGCCGGCTGCGGTCGCTTCGGTTCGACGGAAGCGCTTCAAAACAGGCAACGTGCGCCCGGGGGCTGGCCGCACGATGGGCCAGCTTGCCCGGTGGGCCTCTCGCATTCGGAACATTCCCCCGAAACACGTGTATGTTTGTGCCACAAAGCCAGTAAATAAGGGCTCCAGTTTCCGGGGCCCAGTGGGAACGGATGGACAGGGAGGCCGACCGCGGTCAGCAGCCCTGGGCCGGCTTTAACCCGTTTCTTTTGCTTCCTAACTCCGAGCCGGCGTGCCGGCAGTGGGTTTGCAGATTCGGTCAAACAATATCGGTTAGGTTGCAATGTTTTAAAAAACATTATACGGCCAGTGAAACGGGCCCCACTTCACGACCACTTCAGCTTCGACTGTGTGTGTACAAGCCGTGAAGGGTTGTCCTGCTGTTGCGTGAGAGCTTTCGGATGGAATATAGGATCAGTTCGCCGGAATTATCACCACTTTAAAGCGTGCGGTTTATGGAATGTGGGACAAGAGCGGCCCCAGTTAGACTCAGGTCCGAAAGATGATCCTTTTCGTTGGCATCGGCCGTCCACCGGTTGAGTTGAGGCAGAAGGACAACGCAACGCCAGATGTGCTGAAATATTGTGCGCAACATGATACGGCCACTGGATAGGCACGGCATTCTCGCCGTGGCCCTATACCGGGATTTTGATAGCAACTTCACGCTACGCTGGTGGAGAAATAACATTCCTTGTGTATGTGTTATGACATGGGGTAGTTTAAAGCTTTCGCAATGTTATGGTTTATCAGTATTGAAAACCACTAGACTTGGTCGTACCATAAAGTTATTCCACGCTAGTTCTGTAGCCAACTGACGATTTTGCCGTAGATCGTCAGATATTCACAATTTCAGGAGCAGGAACTGCGTCAGCAGGCTGACAACACAGGTTCAAGATGACTGTCTGTAATAATGTGTTCCTTAATGGCAGTAAGTGTAATGTTATAACATTTTCAAATAAGATGGCCACGGTCCTGGGCTCATACAGCAATGACTCTTTAGTTCTTCCTCGTTCAGAGTGCGCGTAGAATGGATTACCTGATCGATTACCTGATCACGCGCTGCTTTCTACTTGACCTACGATCGCTCGAGTCGGTTCGGGTTTTCGCATTTAAGATGAGTCAATTGACTATTTCGACTCCTGCTCGATGTTTGAGATGACGACCTGACCTGGAAGACCTCACCTAACCTTAGAATTGCTGCGTATTACTGCATTACTAGCTCTTTGTTGGACGTAAATTAATTTTTCGTCACTTATTGACTTAAATATATCCCTCAATTAGAGTCGTAATGTTTATTCGTCGTTTATTCTATTCGTTTATTGTTTCTTAGTCTTTTTCTGTAATAAGATTACCTTACTGTATCCAATTTCAAACCTGATCGACTAACTTGTTTTATGCCACTTGTAAGATTTACTTTACTAATTGAATAACTCATATTACGGTAATATAACGCAATAGAACTTTTGGTCCAAAACTTTTGTGCTGACGGCACTGACTTGAGCTGTTACTTAAAAATTGAAAAGACACTAGATCTTCCCCGTACATGGACCGATTGAAAGCGGCGCCTGCATGAAGACACGCCAGACGACGACACCAGACAAGTTTCCAGGTGCTGGCAACATGTATTGTGCCCGGATGTCATAGGAATATTGTCAAAATTCGGCACCGTGTCACCACACACACAGAGTCTTTTTAAGTTTCTTTCCAGACCAAGTCCCGTACTGAAAAGTGTTTTCCGGACTATAGCGTGACACTCTTCCCGTGTTTGGTCCTCCCCGAAAAAAGAGAAAAAGAAAAACCCGACAACTTTTGCGGCCGATCAGCCCGATCCGAGCGAAAAAGTTCTAATTACTTTTCGATGGCGTCAAAAATTCATTAACATCGCAAAAGGCGCTCGGTCGGGAAGTGGCGGCACCGTTCCAAAACCGGGGCCACCGGGAAGGCGGCCAAGAAAAAGAAATAATTATTCTCATCCGCACCGCTCGGTGCCCAAACTCGTTCGAAACGACATTCGAAACACGACGCGGGACGCGCTTCCTGCACGGGGGGGACACCGGGAACCGCGACCGGGTGGTTCCGGGTTACGATATCAACAGTGTCTTCCGCCAGCGAACCGTGAACCGTTCCTGCGCCCGGCTTTCCCGCTATCCCACGAGTTGCCGCGCAAAACTGTGTAATTAGCGTATCACCGTTGTTTGTGTTTATCTTGAAACTTTTATGAAAATATTCTTCCGCGCCCAGGATTCCGGGATTCAATTTCTCCAATCTCCGACTTTTCGGTTGGCGCGCGGTCGCGAACCATTCTTTGCATCGGTTTTCCGTCCGGCCACGATTCCGGCCAACAGACTCCGGGTGCCAAACACACGAGCGCACTGCCGGATGCGGCAGTGCTGCTGGCGTGTACGGACGGAAATCCACAATTATGCCAACAGACAACAGGCTCCCCCAGGCACCCCCCCCGGCTGCGGGTGTTCGGGGCGTCAAAAGTTTGTGCGCAAAAACCGCGGAATGTTAAGAGAGCGAGAGACCCAACAGGCCCAGGCCCCCGGTCCAATCACGGCGAACTTAAAGTACACGGGAAATGTGGGTTGTGGGTTTGTTAAATCGAACCCACCCCCGGCACCGGTGACGGCGGCCTCCCGCGAGTCAAAAGTCAACTTTCGTCAACCCGCCGCCGTTCGGTTGTTGTAACTGCCGCCGCGTCCTGTCGCGGTACTCTGCGCTTTCGGCGAGAGTTCGGTGCGAACTCCACGGTTCCCATTGTGTGGGGTTGAAATATGAGTGAATTATTGTTGTGCGACGGTTTTCGGTTTCAGCGCCACTGCGCCGAACTCGAGTGGAGTTAATGATGAAGAGAGAGAGAGAGAGGGCGAGTTTTATGGTTCGGGTAGGAAGATCGGGCGGACTCAAGGAGGCGGCCACAAAACTTCGACGCCACAAGACGCCAGCGGGAGGGTCGCTGGGTCGAGGGCGGTAACTGATAATTGCAACAGGATTTAAATCGTAAATATATTGTCGCCGTTCGGTGAGGTTAGCGTGCCGTGTCATTTGTCGGTTTGCTGCCGGTGTGACTTCCGGACGTCGAGGAAGTCACTTGCGCTGTTGTCATAGGCCTAGGGCCCACAGCAGGGCTCAATTCAGGAAAATCTAATTATAATAAATTGAGGCTTACAATACGGCCCTTTCGAGCTGCTGATGAACGAGACGCTTCCTGCCCGGGGGGTTGACTACGACATCCGCCCACTGCGTGCTGCGTGTGTGCCTGGGAATGTGTGCCTGCCTCGGGCGAGGGACGTCAACGAACCGATGGCGGAACGAGGGCGGAGTGGAGCGTTCGCTTGCCAGCACGATGCTGGAGTTGATTCAGGTGAATAAATGCCACTTTATCACTTCGGTTAAATCATGTGGAGGCTTTGTGGAGGCAATTTAAAATCTTGAGATTACCGCCACTCTGCGGCGGGCGGCCAGCGGCGGCAGGTTGAATGGCAGCCGGGGCCGGAGCGAGCTAGTTTATGAACCCATCCGGCCGGATTACGATCTGGGCGATGATAGAGCACATCCTTTAGAATTTGACCGAAATTGATGACGAAAAACCGTGGCCACGGCGTGGGCTCCGACTCCGGCCCACGATGTTTTGATAGGAAGTCAATTTTGGTGCGGCATATTGGGGCGGTTAAGGTCTTGCTTTTTTCCCCTCTTCTTCCTCCTTTTTAGGCCGCCTCAACCCGAACACTCGCAACTCGAAATCGCACTCCGAGCCACAATTTCGGTTTTTTTTTGCTGTGTACCCTGTGGCCCTGGAGATTGAAGGAGTTGATTGATATTCGGCGTCGAAGAGTTTGGTCCGAACGAAAAAATGGGAACCGCACCCCCAAGAGTCCTGGGGAGTTCTGTGGCAGTGTTTTCCACTGCGCCAAGAAGTTCTACTTTATTCATGACAGAGCTGTGCTGTGTGATATGTTCATGATCCGCCTACGTTTTAAGCTACAATTTATTCCATGAGAAGATTCTACAGCCTTTTTTTTTGATTACCAACTTCTATACAAATATTTAATCATTAAAATCGGAACGGAAAACTCAGTAACGTTTGAAAGAACCGATTCGCTGCCGATTCGAATCGGTTCAAGTTTCTACTTATGAACTCAATTAACCTCCCGCAGCAACCTGATGAATATCAACTCGTTTGGCGAAATCCTGCTTGAGATTCTCACGAGCATTCAGACGCTCGCCGCGCTCGGTCCTGATCCTCGTTCCTGTAGCCGCGTGAACGCGTAAATATCCGGCGCGAGCACCACGAGCAACGCTATCGGAATGATAATGATAATTATCATAAATTTATTTACGAAACATAAATTCCGAAGCCGATAAAAGGGCGCCCACGCGCCCGGCGCTCTAAGCCGGCCCGGAGCCCGCAGTAACCGGCGGTGGGCCACCGATAAAGTACCATCTTCATCTTCACCGTCATCGAAATCGAACGTTGGCTGGCAGGAACGTGGACGAGTGGCTCGGGGGGGGGTGATGCCTGAAATCGAATCTTGTGGTGCAGTCGCCTCCGTGTGCCTCCGTGTGCCTCCTTCGAGGCTCGAGAATGAGAGAAAAACTTCCCTTTTTTTCCTGGGGCCAATGCAGGGCCAAAGGAGACGTCGACAAAGGACGCCGGCCTACTGTCACCGCGATGGCATTGCGATTCCGGTGCGCGTTTTGTTCTTCATTTACGATAGCGGGCGGGTGGCAGCCAACGGCGGAGGACCCGACCCGCCAAGCCCCGAACCGCCGACCGGATCTCCGTTTTATGAAATTGAATAATTTGCTTCGCTATCCGGCGATGGATTATTGATCTTAATTTAATCAAGATTGCCCCGATTGTCGTCAGGGATTTGGCGCGTCCCGCTCGCGGGCAGCGCTGGAATTAGGATCGATAAAAATGGAGCTCCCCCGAAGAAGGGCGGGGGAGGGAGGCTCCCTTGCGAAGTGGTTTTAGTGCTCGATAGTGAAGCAGTGCCATCGCTTCACGTTCAGCCGCTCGGTTCGCTTCCGTTTCCGGTTGGTCCGCAGCAGGAAGCAAGCGGAGGAGGAAAAAAAAGAAGCATGGAATGAAGCAAATACCCGCTTAAGCCCGGTACCAATCGAAGCGGGATTCCGTTTCTATTGATTAAGGGATCAACCGTGGCCGCTGCTGCCGTTGCTGCTGGTGATGCTGGGCCGTGGATGGGTTACGGAGCGCATTAAATGCCATCAAGTAAAATAGGCTCACGAGGGCGGCCCGGTGTGAAGGAAACGGGGTCCGCGGGGCAGCTTCCGGGTCTCCGCCCAGGCTTCCGTTCACGTATGCTGCGGTAAATTAGCACAAACTCGCTGACGACGCCAACGACCGCAAGGCTCGGATTATGCGGTGGTTTGAAGTTTGCTCGTATAATGTTTACCAAATAGAGGTTATCCTTCCCCTATGGTCGGGAAGGTACTTCGGGTGCCTTTCTAACTGGGCCACTTTACACTGCGTGGGCCTATTCCTTTCTGTTCCAGGTTGTTTTTTTTTCTATCAAGGCACCCGTCGTTCGCTTTCGGTTTGCCGCTCGAGTACGCATTCGTGTTGTCGTTAATTTTGTTCAAAAAATGGTTTTCTTTATGAATTTATTCGACGAAGTTTTGAAACACCTTTTGTCACGATTCAGACGCATTTTCTCATTTTCCCGATGAATGGGCACTTTACGGCCAATAGGCTCGGGGGAAGACACAGTAACAGTAGCAAAAACAACGTTCGAACGAGCCCTCGGAAGCGACAGTAATCGGTTAAAATAAGGCCTTCTGGTTCGTTAGCCTTCGTTAAAAGCCTAAACGCTGCTAATGGTTTACAAGAAAAAAAAACAAACAAACTGGAATAACAATTTCAATCCGAACAGGCCCCTCGGTTTATTCAGCTCATCTTCGTTCGATTTAGCAAATCGCTCGCTTCGCCATCGCTTGTCACTTGCAGCAACTTCGCTCGTCATTATATTATCATCGGGGCCTATCCTGAGCGAAGCCCATCACTCCCCCACAAAAGCCCAAAGCAACATTACGCGTCTAACCCGGCGCACGTTGGCGTTGCGTTGGTTCAAATTCGAATTAAAGTAATTGAAAATTAGTGAATGGAAAGCGGAGCCGCTGCAAAAGCGCGCGGATGTCAATTAGACTCCCGTTAGACATTTTCCACGGATTTTTCGGTTGACTAAAAGCCTTCTCGTGCCGGCGGGCGCCTCATTATCGGTCGCGCCCGGTGCGAGTGTACCGCTAGGGCCGGCTGTCAGGGTGGGGCCCCACGCCGCCTGTCATTAGGAGTTCGGTAGGATGCGCTCGGTTGTCGCCGGTTACTGTGGGTTCATCTTTCTTTTTTCCATCGTCCCCCAGAATCTCTTTTTTATTGGGTGAAGAAAAAAAGCAGAGAACTCGTCCCCGGGTTGGCTTAAATCGTCGTCTCGTCAAACGCGCCCGCTTAATGCTTATGATCGGCCAGCGCATTAAGGATTTCGCCGCAAGTAGGGAAAAATGCCACTTCACACAAACCACCGCGAATGGTGCGGCTTTCGGGCGCAATCAATTTGCAATTCCCTGGGCCTGGGTCCATCGGCTGGGCGGCTGACCGATTTCTCCGGGCTTAAGGATAACGATATCCGGGCGCTCGCGGGATGGCGCCCGGCCCGGAGCTACCGCCGGCCCGGTAAATGAGCCTTGAAATTCACAGTTTGTTAATTCGTCGCTTCGTTAATCGATTCGCGATTCGGCACTTTCGCTCGATGCGGACAATTTTGGGGCTTCGCAAGGGACACGTGGTGGTCAGCAGCGCAGAGGAGACCCGAGACACACTTTACCCCCGATATTGGCCGTGGGGGGGGTGGTGGGATTTAGTTCGGGCGATCAAGTTTCAAGAAGTTCCACGGGCAGGGCCGCGTTAATATCTGTTCGTGCGTATCGGGGGCACTCCAGCGCACGGCATCAAGGGGCCGGATATTGAATGGAAGGATTAATGGCACTTCCGGCGGCTCCTGACCATACTTGTTAGCTGGCGGGCGCGCGATTCGGTTCGGCTAACTGTGGTGATTTCGAGCGCAAACTTAGAGTCCCTGAGGTGTGTGTGAGTTGCGTGCCTAAGGGGTCCTCGTGGAGGGCTTCAAGAAAGTCGTTTTTTACTTAATTTCTGAGGGCGTGCTATTTTTAGCTTCTTTGGCAGTATTCTTTCTAGGGACAGTGCTGAGGAAGTGGCGCTCTGCTCAGCTCAACGGCATCCCCGCATCGGCGTTATCGGCCGGTTTACGTGCGAGTGCACGTAAGGACTTGCATTTAAATGTTGCAATTTATCTCTCGTACGCACGCCATTTCCGGTCAGCGGGTTCCGGTGAGCTGCGCCGGCCGGAGATTGTGGCAATGCATTCTTCATGCATGCACTCCGGACGCACGGACTTTCGGATCGCCCCGAAGGCGGAGGAAGCAGTGGAAGAAGAAGCAAATAAATCTTTCTCCTTCGACCCGGAACCTGCCGGAATGTCATTTCCGGACCGCAGTACTACTACAGACGTCTTGCCTCGCGCGCGTCTATACGTGATTTGTAAGAGGACGGTCCCTGCTTTTTTTGCGTCTTCCTCGATTATAATTCTATTGCGTTCACCAGCCGACGCAATGGGCACGCAGTGATTTTCAATTTCTGCGCCATTACTGCGCCCCGGCCGATTGATGGATGGCATCTCTCGGTGCCTTTTACGGTCCCGGGCCCGCCGACTCGGGTTCTGTTGGGAAATTTGTTTCGACACCGTAACGGCTAATGGTCGAGATAAGCCCGTCTTGGGGGTGGCTCTCCGGAGAGAGTGGCTTTTTGCTCCAGGAGTGCGCTCAAAGTGTTTTGCTTTCGGAGTTGTTAGACCGGTTTTTCAGTTGGTAATGAGCACGGCCGCGTTGACTACAAAAGTTATCTGCACTAGCACATAATTTCAATGGTAGCTTTCGGGTCATATACTAGCCAGTTCTTACCAACTTAAAATGTGTGTATTCTGTCAGATGGATGTCAGGGTTCACACTGAAGCCTTCAGCCGTATGCCAATATTCTAGGGACGAACCCTTGGCATAATAAACGGAATAACGGAGAAAAACTTGGTGCACCTTCTTCGGAATTTCTGGAACAGAATCCAGTAAATTATCCTTGGGTACAGCGTTCAGTAACAGCATTCCCTCCGCAAACTGTAAACAGTTTTCGGTAGCTTTGACAGCGTTTTCTAGCTTTTTAGTAGTCTTGCATCGCTGCAACAAGCATCACTTTGCGCATTTCTTCAGATGTAACGTCTTACACTAGCAAGTATATTACTCCTTACACTTGTATTCACATAAAAAATAGCCCGCGACGTCTCATTCTAAGCAAGTGTTCTTTTCAGAAAGATCAGAACCGCGAGAAAGTACAAGTTTAAGCTGTGGAGTCTGTTTGTGAGGTCCCAAAAATGTATATTGAATTCATTGCTAATTCTACTTTTATTTCAAGTGACTTCGGAAGTCTCGTTGATACATTTGATTCGACGCTGCGATCACTCTAGTTGATTCCTTTAAAGCATTTTCTATTTATCAAAGGCTCTGGTGGACTTTTTCGGGCATACTGGCAGCCCATAAATATCGGTCGTCGGTAGGAATGATGCACTTTGAGTGATTCGAGCACCACTACCAACGGTACGGCGCTATTAAAGTGCCGTGAAACATGAGACGAGACGCATTACGAACGACGTTGTTTGCGGTAAATCTTTAAACACCACCACTTTGCGATCAGCTTCCGTGCGCTAATCACTTTGAACCCCCAGCTCGAACCCTGCCCGAACCCTGGAGCTGGGTTGGTTCAAGCCGCACTCGAACACCGGATAACTTTAAGTGCTGCGAACGTTCCTGCGAACAGTGGTGTTCCGTGGTGTCCTTCGTGCCACTCCCGGAGGAGTCATATAAATACCCCACCAGCCAGTCTGAGGCACGGCAGGGAAGACGAATCCATCGCCGGTTAAAGGGGTAACCTGAGCTCCGTGGCGGGCTTCATCTGTTTTTTTTGTGGCTCGAACTCGAAGATCGTCTTCACCACACGGCGCACGGCATCTTGAAACCCGATCCGATCCGGGCGTCTCAATCGGCAACAGCACGTGTGGGAATATCGCGAAACTGCAGTTGTAAAGTTCCACGCTCAGCTCAGCTCAGCTCGACTCGGCGGGCGACGTTTCGCCAGCGCACCGAGCAGCGCACCGAGCCGGGGAAACCAAAGACCAAGAAAACGTTCGCCGAACGAGTCCTTTTATTTTATTTGCTTGTTTTTTCCCCGGCCGCGGTGTTCGAAAGTGTTGCACTGCAGGGAAAGAAAAAGGATACAAACATCGAAAATCGCTCACTTGAAAACGTCAAGCCGGCGGTGGGTGTCCTGTGCGTCCCCGTTGGCCCACCCGGGCCGGCCGGAGTGAGCGAAGTGGATTTCGACTGTTCGCAACCATCAACAGCGATTTACGATTTACGGCCACACCGGCAGCCCATCCTTCGGGAGGTCCTTCGTCCTTTGGGTTGTCTCCACACGGCGAAAGGATGCCACATGATATATCGAGGCGCAGGGAATTGCCACCCGTGTGTGTGTGTGTGTCTGGGACTGAGGCCGTTGGGACGTTGGTGAAAACTCGAACTCGAACCAGCAGTCAACAAACGAACGGGGCGAAAAAGTTGATTCCCAAACCTTTGATTCGCTTTCACTGCGGCCGCCTGACGGGTGGCCGGGAGGGAAAACCCCGGTCCCGTCGGAATGACAGCAACGCGCGATGCGTTGTACGATTGCGATGCGTCACCGCGCGCCGAGGTCAATGGCGATGTCTGATGCCAGGACTAGGACTGGGATTGATTGATTTCGTGCACTAAAACGAGTCGAGACCGAGAGCTCATCACCGCGGCTCGGAAAAGCAGATGGAAATGGAAAATCGTAAAACCTTCTGGCCACGCCACCCTCCAGCACCGTCAGTCATTCGGAGTATCCTTTTCTTTCCTCGTTTTGTTCGCGAGCTAAGCAGATGCAACAAACTCGAACGCTCGAACGCCGGAACATCAAACGGGATCGAATTGTGTTGATCAGCTTCCCGCGCCCGCGACGGCGACGACGGTAAATGAAAACGTCTTCAGGTCGGAAAATGCGCGCGCGCGCGCAGGACGCATGGGATGGAGCCAATTCTTCGACGGGGCACCGTTCGATTTGGTGAATAAATTTAAAATTTCGATTTCGTAGAGAGCACCGGAGTGGGAATCGAGGATTAAGCAAACTTTATGACATCACACCGGCGCTGGCGTTTTAATGGCCGGGTGTCCTGGCAGGACACGCAGAATCGAACAAAAAAAAGGCCCCCCGGCTAGGGGAGAGCTCCCGGCATAATAAGAGAGATCCGTGGCGAGTGATTTCCTTCCCCGGGGGGTGGGGGTGGCTTGGAAAATAAACAGAACGCACTGCGTCCTGCGGGTGAGATGATTTTTATCGCAATAATCCCACTGCCGCTTAATGCCACTCAGCCGTGTCCTTTAACTGCTTCGTTCACCCCATTCTCTCTCTCTCTCTCTCGGTCTCTCGCTTCCGGCGTCCGCGTTGTTAGTTTTTCCCAGCCACCGAAAGGCAAAACAGCCCGGCAACGTCGGTGTCGGGCGCAATAAATATTGAAATCAATTTTGGGAGATAAACCAAATAAAAATAAAGAAATAAAGAGACCGTTGCCGTAAACGGGCTCGTCCTCGTCGGGGTGGCCACGCCAGTGTGCGCGTTCAATTGAATGCGGGAGGAAGGCCCTCTCGCGTGGCACCACAAATCCTTCCCATAAAGTTCCGGCCCTGCCGCTGCTCAGCCCATTGACCTATTTATGGGACGGACACTTCTCGTCGCTCGGTGCTCGGCTTAGAGTTTGGTGTTTTTTTTCACTTCTTCCTTTGGTTCGTTCATAAATAATTCAAGATGCTTACGGCGAAAGTAATGAGTGCTTAGGAAGCGCGCGCGAGATGTCGTTGCCATCTAGCGGCGAAATTGTTTAAAATTAATTCCTTCCACTCGCCCGAACGGGATCGGTTACTGATTGCGCTCGAAACATGTAAAAATATTCTAATCCCTTGTTTGCATTTCAAAGGCTCGTCTCCGATTAACAAAAATTATCATAATTCGAGCCGCGTAATGGGGCCGCTGCGTGGGCCCCAGCAGAAAGCAGCAATCGATCCGCGCCGAGATCGCCGTCGGCCGGCGATTGGGCGGTGGATTGATTTTTAACGATACTCGATGTACGAAAGTCCATAAATCAAATCGGTAAACTCATAATGAGTTGGCATATTATTGTGCGCCACGGCCACGGGTGTGGTGAGTAGCATAAAACGGGGCGAAACGGTGCGAGGCGAGGACGAAACTCTCTCGCGGTTCGCGCGCGTTTCTGCAGATCATTGAACGGGGCGAACTTTGCACTGGGTGAACATTAATGGGTGAATAAATTATTATGGGAGCGCCCAGGAACGCCGATTCCGTCGGTGAAAGTGAGCGGATTCGTGGTCCGGTTTTTTTTTATCGTAAATCATGAAAAAGTTCTTTCCTTTTTTCCGTAAGCACACTTTGAGTGATTTATTTCTCAAATGGTTTGTGTGTTTCAAAGTTTTCAGCTCAGCTCGAGAATCAATCAATAAATCAACAGAAATGAGACGTTTTTATTGAATTCGGCATCGATGTTTTTTTTATTGCACGTTCCTTAATTAGATTTCTCTTTCTTTGCCTGCACCGATCCCGATGGTTCGGACGATCTTGGAGGAGGGGTTTTCCCATAGCAGAAGTCCGCCACAAGCCATTAAACGGTGCCAAACAAGGTCCGCATCATTGTGACACGCCGGCAAACTGTTGCATCCTTCGCGGTGTCCAATCCCCAGTGTCAACATGCCACAGCATCGTAATCCGCCCCGGGGCGCGCGAGGCGAACGCGCAATGTAACGATAATTGTCAAAAATCCGATTTCAGAGTGCCCGGTCGTTGGGAAAGTGGAAAACAGTGGCAAACAGTAACAAAAAACGGGGAAAGTGCATCGCCCAAATGGGCGAAAAAACAGGAGGCTCAACGGTGCCCAGAAGAATATCGTAAACAATGCCAAAATAAACACTCGAAAGTTGAAGACCGGGGCGGCGAAACAAAACACATGAAGAGAGAGCAGAGGAAAAAAAAACAGAACGAGAGTAGCAAACGAGAGACACAAAAAATTGGTCACCGAGGAGAGCAAGTGGAAAGGCAAGCGGCCCAAAATCACCGTCACCGGACGGGTGGGTGCCCTATACCGGAATGCCGCTCCAAGGACTCCATTGTGCTTCTGTTTGTGTGTGTGCGTGCTGCGGAGCAACAGCGTCGGCGAGTTGAATGCATACCACAATTTGAGTCCTTTAAAATGCGTACCTCGATTTCTTCGCTACCTTCGCCTGCCACGGCGCTGCGCTGGAGTTATGAATATTTAATCGGTCACCCTCGGACCCACTCGGCCACGGCAGGCACGGTGCAGGGTAGGTGATGTATACCTCCTCAGGCTCGGGGAACGGTGGCCTGGCACCGACTTCGGTGTCGCGGCGTACTCGAGCGAGCGAAAGGCTGGGCTTTGTTTGCGCGTGGGCCGCGTGGCGATGAAGCTGCGGCAATCCTGTTCCGTGACGAGCGCTCCCGGCTCCCGGCTAACCGGAAGTGCCGAGGATGTAGGAGGACCCACAAACCGAGGGCAAAAAATTGGCACCGCGACAGAGAGAGAGAGAGAGAGAGTACCCGGAGGGATACAAAAAAATGTCAACCGTTTCTGAGTGAAGTTCTCATAAAAACGCGCTCTTTGTTCTGCGGAATTGAGGGTTTTTTTTGGGTGAGGTAGTTCGCCATGAACCGGGTCGCGGTTGCTGATGTTTTCCTCACGGAGCGTGTCCTCGGCGAGACCGGTGGCCGCTAATTCTTCACAATTGCGCAATGTGACTGATGCGGATACGATCAGGTTGGGATCGAAATGTTGAATGCACGGTGCCCTGGCGATTTTCCTGCAAACTCCTGAAGACACACACACACACACAGCCAGCCAGCCAGCCAGAAAGGTCGAGAAAGCGCTCGCTTCCGCTTCCGAACCTCGGTTTGACGTGCTCATCGTCGAGACCCTTATCCTAGCGGCGCAACAGTGTTCTTTGGGATGAATTGAAAAGGTTGTCGAATCGGAGCACCCAGCAGCAGGTGGAAGCTATCGAGTTGACAGGTGTCACCGTGGGAGTGCGGATTTTGGCCATCCCGGACACGGCTGGCGGCACCTTGTCGTGATACAATATTAAACAACATCACAACACACGCACTGTTCGCGCAGGATCGGTCCAGGTAACTTTTCCATCCACCGGCGCACGGCTACGATGACGACGACGTGCGTCTGTATTTGTTCAGCACTTTATAAATTATAAATGTCACAGCAAGCTGTTTCCGTTTCTAACATTCATGTTACGAAAAACGGCACGTTTATCCCTTTGTCACCCGTCGCCGTCGTTCCGGCCGGAAGCCGGCGGCGGCAGCAGCAGCGGAATGCTGGCGAATGCTGGAGGCTAACGACCCTCGTCTCATCGGCGGTCGTCCTCCCGTCGACCGGAGTAGTAATCGAGCAGAACTGCCTCTTCCGCTCTCTCGCGCTCTCTCTCTCTGTATGTCGTTCTGGTATCGAGTCCGCAAACACGCACGTCCACCACGCGAAGGCTAGCTGAACCTTCGTGGCTCCCGGGTGTCGGAGCTGAGGCCGGTGTGCCGTCGCGGAGAGTACGCGGAGTGTCCTGTTAATCGGGTACAACGCCGGGACCCGTCTGACGTTGGCGCATTGCTGACCTTTCCAGCTTTGCCTCCCCGTCGGCTGGTACGCTTCCGGCGAGCTCTGGACAGCGGCTCCCGGACGACTCCAGGATTCCCGCAGTAGCAGCTGGCTGGCTGGATGGCCATCAGCATCTTTGACGGGCGATTCATGACGCCAAACGAAACTGTGGGCGCGAAGGGTTACAGCGTCACTGACGAGAGTACCAGCGACAGAGAAAGAGAGAGAGAGAGAGAGGTGAACTTTCCACATCTGTTATCGACGTTTCTGCCCCAGGCTTCTTCTCGGGGCTCTGGGGAAGGTATCAAATATTAAAACGTGGACCTGGACGTTTGGCGGACATCGTTATGATGGTGAGCCGTGGAGTTATGTGCTTGTGGAACTTGCGGAACTTATTCCAGGACACAGTTTACAGTAACTATAGTGCCACTCCTGTATCAAGACTGTTGTAGAATTGTGGATGCCAGAACCTTCCAGTAGTTCCAGTAGTTCCCAGTTGGTCAAAAGAGACATTTTTGACCAGCTCGCAAGAGGCCGGTTTTACGTCAGTTTTCCAGTGTGCGCCAATCCTATACATCGTCAGGATCCGGGCGGAACAGTGGTGGAGGTGTGGGGAAAATATATTATAGCCACCATAGTCCGCACTGGCCACGGGTTCCACGCATTAGCACGCGCTATGTGACAGAGTGTGACAGCCGTCAGCGTAAAGCGATCGTCGAGAGTATCGGGGGTTAGGTCGGTAGCCATTATTAGACAAGCGGCACACGGCAGCGAGGGGGTGCGAAAGAGCGAGCGACCGAGTGACAAACAAACAGCTTTGCTACCCCGTACGCCGCGGCCGCCATCACATCCCGGACGGGCCGGGGGCCCCCGGTGGACAGGTTGGCTTGTGAATGAAACTACTTCACTCTGACAGGTGTCATTAGGAATCGATTCAAACATGGCGTGCCCCGGTAACCGTGCGGCCGCGACGAGGGTGCTAATGTGGCTCCGAAGAAGGGGCCCCACCCGGACCCCGGCCCCCGGGCCATGGGAGCGGACGCAATCGATGTCCTAATGAATGCGTCAAACCGGAACACACGTCAAACGATGCGAACCGTCCGAATCTCGGCGTGGACCTTCTCCAAATCCTAATTCCCCCCCTCGCCACCACTCATACACACACACGCACGGCGGCCGAGAAAGGTGCGTATGCTTTGCTGACTTTTATCCTCCGTTCGGTCCTCGGTCCTCGGCCGCAAGGTAGATGGCGCAGCGCGTTATGACGGATGTTGTTTAGCCTGCCAACAGCGCGTGGGGGATTGGGCTCCTCGGCTTGGTAGCCGGTGGCGTTGTTTGTGGTTGCCGTGGATCAAAGTCCACCGGTCCGGGCGAGGGTGGCTGACTGGCTGGGTTTGGCGTCAGCGAAGGGGGTGACTTTGACGGGGGCGAGCAGTAATACCAGCAATCGTGCCAGCAGACGGCGCTGTTGCGCTCGACGGACCATCATCCATCGTCAGGGTCGATTGGGTCGATGGATGACGTCGTTCCGTCGTCACAGCGTGGGCGTGAGGTGAGGTGGCGTTGTTTGCCTGTAGAGCCGACACGGGCACAGCCGACGGGTGACGGGTGAGTTGACGAATTGTTTGGATTCGCATTTAAAGGATTCGCCCGAAAGGAGTCGGTTTGGTCGCGGTGCGGCTCACCTGTGTATCGGTTCATTAGTAATGCACCCTCCGGGGACGGATCCGTGTGTGGCGGGGTCTCTTGTGTGCGAGTAACAAATAAAAAAAAACAGGAAACCGGCAAGGACCAAGAGCAACCTGCCGAACGACACCTTGTTTTAGCAACGACTCGACTGCGACACCGGCACCGAACGCAACAGTCTACCGCCGCCGGTAACGGCAAGATATCCTGCAAGACGTGACTGTGGAGAGCGACGCCGAAGTGTGTCGTCTCGAGCTCGATGTTATGGCGCACGGTATGGCCTCTGGCCGGTTAGAAGGTTAGAACGATGATGTACGTGACGTCGACATGATTCGAAGGTGCGCTCCGTTGCGGACAGATTATACATTTAACGACTGCGACATGCGTTGTTGGCGCTAGTCGGGGGAGCTTTCTCGACGGAAACTACCAAAGACGGTGGACGATGTTTTGCAGCGGATGGCTCTCTAAGCAATAGCCGGCTGAATCCACTCCGAAGCGACCGGGGAGAGCATTTAAATCTAGTCTAATCTTGTGTAGGGTTTGGCTATCATCCCTATTGGGATGCCTGTGATCGGTAGTTGGTTTCGGGAGGACTTTTGCCTGAGGATTGGCCTTAAAGTAGAGTAGACCCAAAATAGGGGTAACAAAGACTAAACCATTGTTTGTAATTGGCTTCATTACTGGGGTTCTTCATCGAAGGTTGCTTTGGAAGTTTCCGTCAGAGCTCGCCCAATGACGGTACGTTCGCGGTGCCCAAGCAGGCGTTGAAGTACATGAAGGCCTTTTCAAAATGGTGTTGTCAAAAATTGGTGGTTCAGAGTTCAGAGACAATTATGGTCGTACTTGATTAAAAATCAAAACAAGTGTTTTAGTTTCATGGCGTTGAGGATTCGAATTTTTAACAGCCGTCGTCATTGAAAGGAGAAAAACTCCAGAAGAAGTCAATTAAAGTTACTTTCATCGCTCGACTGGCATTGCAAAGTCGCGTGTATCAAAGGATGCAATGGCTTGTACCGATCGGAATCCGTACTTTTTAGACTGGATCCGTGTGTTGTTGTTGCTTACAAAAATGGAACCGCGCGGTGTCATACGGCATACTCGCTGAAGTCAGATACGCGCTGAAGTCTCAAGTTGATTCCAATCCACCCAGCTGGAGGTGTGTGCCCTGCACGGATGTCAGTGAAATCCATCGCCACCCAGATCATTATGGTGATGCCCTGCGTCAGATCGTCAGATAATCAGAGCACTCCGATTCGTTGTGTCAAAATCTTGAGAAACCCCTCTCCGATTTGACGCTTGGTTAGCCCAGTTCATAGTATTTTTTACAGTTATTATGTTTTCCGTGTTTCCGGCAGCGACTTCCTGGCTCATCCACTGGCCGAGAGGGACTTTTGACACATAAACAGCGAGAGCAACCCAGAAAAAAAACATGATCTCGAAAGAAAACCCTTGCAGGACGACATTTTGCCCAACTTTGACGACGTGGCAATGATGGCGATACAACGCTGGACTTATCTCCGTTCGATCCGGTAAAGAAGAGTAAAACACACACACACACATGTAGCGCACACACCCCTGTAGAGTGCGGCGCAAAATATTGGCCCACGTTATTGGCATCCATCCATTGCCCGGTGTCGCTTACGTAGCCGTCAACCGGGTTTTATCCCTTCCCGCCTGATAGTGATCTGGTGCTGCTGCCGCCATTGGTGCGCCACCACGTGTACCGGATGGCGAAATGGGGAAAAAAGATCTCCAGCATCCACTCTCTCTCTCTCTCTCTCTCTGTCTGTTTCTCTCCGGGGTGTTCTGGTGAGTGGTGGCCACCGTAAGAGTTGTGCAAGACCGGCAAGTACGAGCTGACGGGTATCGCAGCGAGATATCTTGTCCCCGAGCGGCACGATGTCGCTGCCGGCTGTTGTGACGAAGCATGTGTGTGTGTGTGCGAGGGACTCTTATATCATAACAATCAATCCACTCCCTTTCGTCCACCACCCTGATAGTGTTGCCGCTTCCCGCCCAGCCGCGTTGGTTGTTTGTTTAGATCGTCCGCCAGCCGGCGATGCTCTATCGGATCGAAGAAGAGGAATCGTGCCGATGCCGAGAGGGTTCACCTACAGCGGCTACCACCTTTCCGACCATCACCGAGTGCCGCAGGCGCTAAATTAGGGGCTAGAAGGGAAGATGAAGGGTTACGGCACTTGAAATATGTCCGGCATCTCTCGTCGTCGGGCTTCGGTTTCGATCACCGCTCTCGAAGGTGATGTGGCCGGCAGGCAGTTCAGGCCAAACCATCGATCTATCGCTTCCAGCGAGCGAGGTGCTACCAAGTGTCGAAGAATAAACAACAACAACGACGACGACGTCGAGGACGGCGACGAGGACGATGACGGCGAAGCCCCCGGGGCTATCCCGAAAACCTAGCAAGGGTTCCCTCTATACACGCTGCACTAGCCCCCGGGAAGCGCCGGATAGCCGGGCCGGGCTGGCGGATTCGAAAATCCTGTCATGGACGGATGATGGCGTAATAAAAACCCCATGTAAGTGACTTTAATGCAGTAATTTATAACGAATGACAGTTGATTTTGCGGTATCAGCCGGGCCTACACCTTTCGGATGGCGGACGCTCTCTCGAACTAGCATCCGGGTACCCCTTTCGGGGATTCTTGGGCAAACCGAAAAAGAAGGGAACAAAAACTAAGCTAGACTTTGATGGATGGGTCGCCGGGCCGGGTCTGCGACCGGGCCCCGGTTGAAAGTGGGGGCTCGAGGGCTCTCCAGAAAGAAAGCCATGTTGCTTTCCGGGTCTTCCATTTCGACTGCGCCATGAAATTGATCCTTCCGGGCCCTAGCTGGTCCCTTCGAACTACGGACAGCCGACAGTCTGGACAGCGCGCGGCAGGTTATGCATTTCGTCGGGAAAGGAAAGAATCATCGAAGAAATTTATGTTCTTGAGACTGTCGTCGTATTGGGAAAACTTTCTTTTTGTGTATCCTCCCCACCGGAAAGTGAAGGTACATTGTTCGATGTGGCGTTCGCCTCCTGATAGGTCCAATTCGGTGCCTATCAGTGACAGGCGACGGTGGGCAGCGAAATGTGCATGATGCTGATCGCGCTTTCAATTTTTTCAATTAAGAAACATCGAACGCGCCCCCTCGAAACGCTGGAACCGCTGGCGCGGTGTCCTTGTAATGAACAATCATAAAGCCCAAATCTTGCCGCTCGGAAGTTCTCGGAAGTTTTCGGCAGTTCATTTCGCAAGTTCCATCGAAAGGCCTCGTCTACGTCCACGTCGCCCTGGACAACCTGGACGGGCCTGACAGGACAATATCTGATTCGCGACCAGACACGCACCAGCGCCAGCGTCCAGTACACCGGTAAGCGTTGGTTTATTTCATTAATTCAGCTGTTGCTGGTTGTGGGTACTTGAAAGTTGAACTTCTCCGACTCCGAGAGCCACCCAAACATCTGACCGGAGGCGGGACGCTGAGATCTAGCGATGTGCGCGCGGGAGGTCTCGTGCGCCAGGAATCTTCTGCTGGCTCCCCTTAGTTGTGCATGAAAATCTCCAACAAGGCATTAAATTAGAAAAGTTTTCGCCCCGGATCCGAGCCGTGGCGTGTCGCTCCGGCCAGCTACCGGGATTCGATTCCACCCGTGAAGTCCCACCAGTGATTCCGCCAGTGATCGAGCCAACTTTGTGTGGTTGGTCCGCAAAACCCGTCGCACTTGGGAGCGACCACCAGAGATCGGGACTTTTTTCGTCGGACGCCCGTTCTTCGTTCCCGGGGCGACCGGGGACGCCGGTAACGCAAATACCACTACGATTCAATCAGATCCGGAACCTGCTTGGTCCTTGGACACCCCGACACTGGCGCTGCAATAACAATGATAATAATAACAATAATTGCAACGCGTGGTTCCTGAGGGCCCTGCGGAAGTTACCCGGGCAGCCCGGGGAAACTATCGAAGTGAACAGAATCGTGCCGAGGGAGCCTCCGGGAGCGGGGCGGGGGACAGGATTTAGGGCATATTACATGCGCTCTTGACATCCACACGCAGGGACGGATAGGTGGGCGGTGCGGGTGGTCCTAGGGACTCCGATGTCGGGTGGCAATTTTTAGCAGTCTAAATTATTCTATTGTCAAACTTTTGCCGGCGATGGCTTTTCTATATTCCGGGCCAGGCGAGACATTCGGGTGGTTCCACTTCAGCCGGGGCCGGGAACGATGTTATGCCACTTGGGCGGGGGTGGAGTTTCCAAATGTCCAAACCGCCGGCGAGCCGTGTTGAAAGGTCGAGGAAAGTGGGAAAGTTCACTTTCAAATAAGCATTTTTCTGGAGCTTTTGTGGCTTTAATTCGTTCACCTTTCACGGGCATCTGGATCGCTATGGGCCGGTATCTGGACACTCCGGCACTGGCTTGCGTGTGCCTGTGGAGTCTGCAGAAAAAAAAACAGCAAAGTTTGGGCCACCCAGCCACACACATTCAAAACTCGAATCCGGGGTGCTCGGGCGAAAGTTGTTTTAATTGAATTGGCGATGTTTAGCGTTTTTGAGACACGTCGCCATTGTTGTTGGGCGGATCCTAGGGGTTCTGGGGCCAGTTTTGGTGGTGGTGGTGGGTGGAAAATTAAAAACTTTCCCCAGTCGTCCCCGGGGAGACAACATTGTGGAATACATTTGCCAACCACACACACACACAACAGAGAGAGAGAGAGCGAGGACATCGTCATGGCGTTCCATCGGCTCAGGCGCGTGTCGCTCATTTGGGGCGAATTGATGGAATAATAATCATTTGGCCGTGCGCTGCCGAGGACGTTTCAGTTTTCTGCCCACTAAGCACTCCCAGGACACCCGTGACACCGGCGACCGACCGTGGGGAGTTTGGCGCACACAAATCTGCTGCGTCCAGTGTCCGGCTTGGACTTGGTCGTGCTTTTTTCTCTTCCAACTCCAATCAGGGAGTCCACTTTTTGGTGTGAATAAGTAATGCTGATGCAACCAATCGGCGGGGACGGGATGCAACAGAGCGACCACCGGGCCCGGGATCATGACACTCACGAGAGTTTAATGCGGCCCTGTGGTTCGGGTTTTAATTACACCGCACCGGTTGGGCCCGTCCTCTTCCGCCACCGTCGTTTGACGAATCATAACCCGGCGTTTCCCGACGCTCCCGACGCTCCCTGGGGTGAAATTTTCTGGCAAATTTGCAAACCTCCCACTGACGGTGCCAGTTTGGATGGACGCTTGATTATGCTAATGCTGATGACATTAACTGCGTGCGCTGTGCACGCCGAGCATCCGTGGGTCACCCGGTGGGCCTCGTGATGGATTTGATTATTTATGACCTCCACATCATGGCGGCGGCCGGTGTCATGTCTCGTGATGCATTTCAACGTGCAGCACACGCGGCCCGTCCAGACACAGACCCGATGTCGAGCTGTCCTTTGACTCGTCCGCGCCGACGAAGCTGCGAAGCGACCACCTTGCGTAGCGTCGGAAATTTAAATAGTAAATTGCGTGAAAATCTCCCAACATGACCGCACTCGGGGCAACGAGGGCCTAGTGTCGCCAGTCGCCGTGTCCAGCTTTTTATGCTATAAATATATTTGCACGGTAGGCGCTAATCTAATTTGCACCGAAACGGGGTAACGCGCGAGTGTGTGTGCCGTGCACTGGAGGTTTTTTCGGATCGCCGGAGGTTACTGTTGATTTTATGGCCACCGTCGCCGGGCCGTTATCGGTAAGTGGATGTAAATTTATGCACTGTTTTTCAATCAAAAGTGATTGGCATCGTCGCGCGGGGCCCGATGCGATGAGGACTCGCAGGTTCAGCCCCGGGCTGGGCGTTTATGGGCGCGCCCTCGCGCCCGGTGGGTCGGCTTTTATTCGCAAATTATGTTTTCCTTTCACTGTCCGGTTTTGTTGACATATTCGGCCAATCCGGCCAATCTGGCCGGGCGGACGGTCGGCCTGGCGGACGTGCGATTCGTCGGAAGATTATACAAATTGTGTTGTAAATTAATTTAAACGAAATTAGCTGTGGCAGAGCGGGATGCGAGACGCTTGTAACGGTGGAGCCGATGTGGTGGTTCAAAAACTACGCTCTTCTGGTAACGTTGGCCCTGCTCGGGGTACTGGGGTAATCGATGCATCGAGGCAACCGAGTTCCGAGACTGTCGAAGAGAAACCTGGAACCTGTTTTTTTTGTTTGAAAGGCGTTTTAAGTCAAATTGAGGGTCACATACCTTTTTAAGCTCATCTTCGGTATCGTATTTAAGATGCTCGGTAACACTCTTTGAAGGGGATGCGCCGTGATACATTATTGCACGGAAGACCAATGACTAGTGCCCAGGGACGAGTTTTTCATCATTTTATTGTGCATTTTAGAGGTCCGTCGGAGGGCTTTATAGAGCAATAGGGCTTTTATTTAGACTTTAGAGGGCTTATTCCCTTCGTAATATGTTGCCAAAAGCCTGACGTTGTAGGGTCGCCATGTGATGAAAGTGAACTGAACGGCAATGCGGGCAAGAATCGACTCTTATCTAACCAGCAATTTGGGGTATTGGTGGCAAATTTGGGATTTTGGCAGCAAATTGTTTCTTGCAAACTTGCATCAATGTAGTTGTTGAAGCGACATAATGAGCTTGAACTAGAACAGTAATGGTTATAAGGTATGTGTTCCTGGCTATGTGTTGTGGCTTTCCGATCGACCGCTTTATAAACTTTTTTTTCTTCTAAATAACGTTTATGTTGGGTGTGGCCAAAAATGTACTGATTTCGGTTTCCAGTTCTAAAACTTATTTGACAGAATGGTTTTGAAAATGTATTTCCTTTCCTAATCCGTCCAAATGTCTGATTTCAAGCTTCGTGTCCCTTCTTCAACCACATCGATGGCCGTTTATAATCCGCATTCAATATTTTCTTTCGTTCGCCATCCCCCGCCAGCAAGTGCCATCGGAAGGATCACCGAGCGTGGCTAGTATTCCCAGCGCGTATAAACTTTAATTTATCAAATCGTGTCGCTTGTTGGCCCTGCCGTGCCGTGCGGATACCGAATCGATCGGCCAATCGATGCGAACCGAGCGAATCTATTGATGGGCGGGCGAAATGAAAAAAACGCGGCACGTTTGTGACCCTCTCGACCCGCCTCCCCCCCGGTAGAAGTCCTGCCTACTGACAGACAGCCAACCTGCCACTCAGCCACTGCCACTGCGACTGGGCCCGCCGGAAGCGGAAGGAAGCACGAACCGGTGGCCCGAGATGAATTTGAAACATTTATTTACTTTATCGTCTATTGCGAAATCCGTTCCGCAGCTGACACCACCACGGTGCTGACACTACGCTGTCACTGGTTGGCTGGCTGGCTGGACATCAGGCCGGTAGGTTCAGGTGACCACGAGGAAGTAGCACCGGCAGCAGAAGCGGACGAAGAAGTATCGAAGGAAACTCCCTGAACTAGAAACTCTCTCGCCCCGGCTCTCTCTAATGGGAGAAACTTTACGCAAGTTCGCCGAGACAGCTCCGTCCGTCCCTGTCCCAGTGTCAGGCCCAGGGACGTGGACGACGTGGAAAATCGAACCGAACGGTGGCACACATTTTTCTGATGGTGGGTCATTTGGTGAAACTCAATAATCATAAGCATTGGGGGTTCGGGGCGCCAAGGCAATCGATAGGCAAACTTCGCCCTCGCCAAGCAAACGCCAAAAAACGCCGTCACCTGTATCGAATTGGCCATCATAAATCTCGGACCTCTCGGGACTCGGACCATCGACAAGGCAGGCGACTCAAAAAAGGACCGTAGAGAGAAAGTAAACAGCGCGGAGAGATAGGGCGTAGCGCCATTTTAAGGAAGGGACCACAAGGAGGAAGAAAAAAAAAATCGGATAATTGAAGCCTTGCGTTTCGTGTCAGCAAAATGTCGGCCGCCGGCCCATTTCGTGCCCGGTGCGACGTGCGACGATTCCCGATTCCCCCCCACCCAGGCTGGGGCAGGAAACAATCAGGCAAATCATCTTTCCGCTGTCCGTCGCCGCCCGTCCGTCCCCCGGAAAAGGTGGCGGACGGCATCAAAACTGGGAAGATAGATGGGTCCACGGTCACCCCGATATCATATCTCGGCCGGCCGACGGCACGCGAAAAATATTTCATTTTAAATGCCCTCGGCCACGGCAATAATACGCGGGAACGATAAAACCGGTGAACGGTGATTTCAAACGATGTCCCATTTCGGGGCGGTCCTTCCGCAAGATGACGGAAGGAAAAGGACTCTCGATCGCGGACAGTTTGCCGCAATGAGGGAGTGCTCCCGTTGTTATCCACTTCCGGGGCGCGTACTGATACTTGGCCACTCCGCTACTACGGGTAACTAGGCTGGGTGTGTGAGGGGCGAAGTGTCATAAAGCGCGAAGAAACTGTGTGAAGCCTATCAAACTGACTGAGACGAGAGCCTTTCCTTTTTATCGATATTCAAAACAGTGATTCCCGTTGGCGGCGTCGGCTGCGGCCGCGCAGTGTGCGGGCAGTCGATCACGCGGGCCGCTATAAAACCGGCGGAAACTCTATTAAACTCGATAAGTGGCTGTTGAAGTGCAATACGGTCCACACCCAGGGTTCTCCGGGTTCCGTTGCGGCACATTAGAGCACCGTTTTTGGGACGCCGACGCGCTAGCCCATTACGCCGTATCGGTTCCAAATTGAGTAATAAAGTCGTCGATAGAGCACTTTCCTTTTTTAGGGAAAGATTATTTAAACACCGGTCGGAACGGTGTTCATAAATCGGACAGCTTTTCGACGAGTAACGTGCACTGTAAAGTCAAATGCATTGTGTCGTTTGCCGATATTTTTCAGCACGCAAAATGGGCCAAGAGTCTCGTCCCTTGAAAATGGAAGGCAGGGAATTGAAGACTACAGTCCAACGGACAGTTCGCTGTTGGTTTGTGGCCTAATGAATCCAACTTCGCAACGCAACGTGCAGAAAAAGTAGCAAATGAGTTGTGAAATGCACAATATGCCGATTGGTAATCAATGAAGGCGCCATCGGGGGGCAAAAAAAGCATCCCCGATGCAGGCGGACAGAGTGATGATCATTCCGGTGCTCCGGTTCGCCAACTTTTACGAGACCACCCATCCGAGCCGGCAGGCTCAGGGGCGGATTTGCCAGGATCACATTGACAACACCGCAGCAAACAATTAACTAACGAGCGTGTGGCACCAGGAGAGAGAGAAGAAAAAAAAAGAACGACCCCAGCACAACGGTGGGTACACAACATTCAATAAACCAGTGCTGAATGTGCTATTAAACGTATTATGCTGCGCTTAACGGATTTGCCGGAGGTTGGCCGCCGCTCGCGGCCACCCAGCGAACAGCGAATCGATAGTTTTATTTTACGAGTTTTCCATGCCACAGCTCGGGAATGCAATGGAAGAATTTAAACGATGAATGTTGGAGTTCCGACTGGGGTGTCTGCCCTCTGTACCACCGGCAGCATGAAGCGACATTGCGGAACGTGACTATAAACTGCATCCCCGTGGCGGGCACTTCTCTTTGAAGTGCCAGTGTGACCTGCGCGGGTTTCTAGTTTGATTTTTTTAACGCGGCGCCCTGAGGGTATCGCAAACTTTTCGGTAACATTGGCTAACAGTTTGGTAGCCTTGCCGTAACGCTTTGGGTTTGATTTGAAAACGAAGTAACGGCTCCAGAATTCGACAAATGACTGGTGTCGAAAGATTCATCTAGAGCATGCACTTACCGGAGAAGTTAGTTGAACATTTCACCACCATTTACAATCATATGAAATGTTATGACACGCGCTTCCGGCAACGCTCAAAACACAGGTGCGAGAATTCATCAAAATCAATTTACCAAAGGTTTTGCATAAAATGGCTTTTTTCCGTCTGTAGTCTCTTAATAAAATTTTAGGTAGTTGGACCCGGAAGAGCTTCACATTTATAATGCAACCACTACTGACCGTCTTATAAATTTGAATGTCAGGCTGAGGATAAAGAAATTAACCAACACCAATACACTTTCTATGAGAGAGGCTTTATGAAGCTACTTTTAAAATGGCAACAAATTGTACACCCAGCTCGGACATGCCGACATCATCATCTTAAGCAAAGTTTTATTACTGTTTTTACTATTATTGGAACGAGCAGAGCCGTATTGATAAACTCGAGATATTGTTGTTCCTAATTCTGTATACTTTCTTCCCTGTAATAGGTTCTTTTCTATGCTTCTATTGGTCCATAATATTCTTTGAATCAAGGTAGGAAAATAAATGATATGTTAATTTGCTTTTAAATAGGTAATAGCGCTTCACTGTCTCGTTGAATGGATTCGAAGCCCACCGCAGGATTCCAGACACTCACTTGCTAATAAATAACACTGAAACTTCTGAACCAAACCCTCACTCGTAGTTTGGCCGCATATGCAGTAGCAGTGTGGGTTAAATGGTGCCTTATAGAATTATAGTAGAGCCTTGATATAACACAGTAGATTTTCGTAAATTATAAATAGCACGTTCTGTCGTTTGAATAGCTTTTAGTTTACAAACTTTGAATCGGCCGTACTACTGATTGGAGTTACTGTAACGCTTCTACGTTGATTGTCTTACAATCAAATGCACCAAAGCAAGCCCTTCACTGTCAGTATTATAATCAATATCAACCACACATAAGTAACGTTTCAACAGACATTGCCCGGTCTATGCATGCTACTTCACAATAGCTACGAAAAAAAAGTAATCCAACACCAGAAAAAAGGACACAAATACCCAGGATCCCAATCTCGCACGCTGCTCCCAACCAGTGCGATCCTTCGTTCGGTGCCATTGACAGGTGCAAAAGTGGTCCCGGAACTGCAGACGGGCCCCCGTTATGCTCTATCTAATTCTTTACATTTGCATCAGACGCTGGGGCGCCGGGTGATGGTCCCGCTTTGGCAAACATTTTCGTTGATTGCGCACAGCAAGCCCCACCCGCAACCCTACTGACCGCGACCGGTGTGCGTGCGAACAAAGAAAAAAAAGGAACAACAACAGCTCTGATGCGAAAGAAACGCACCGGAAAAATGCTCATCGAAAAATCGGTGGCAGCACCACACAATTGACCATTTGCCGGCGTCGTCGTCCGTCGTCTAGTGGCCACTTCATTTAAATCCACTCGATTGTCCGCCGCGTTGGTCCGCGGGAACGATCGGTGGCGCCTTCGCAGGACGTCGGTGGTGGCATGCGTCAATCGAACCTCGTGCGGTAACGAGACATCGTCGGCGTGGTCGTTGCCTATTAATTCTGACTTCTGGTGCCGCCGATGAAACGGTTCCCGGAAGGACGAAGGACCATCATCAGGACGACACGCTCACGGACGTTCGCAATCAGAGAGCGAGCGAGCGAGAGGTTCACGTCTCGGTGACACGGCCCCCCGGCCCCTGGATGGATTCAGGATGCGGCCGTCCAAGATCACAAGAGGCAATAAATGTGAGACTGTCCGCGTCCTGGCGTGGTTGTGTGTGTGTGTGTGTGGGACGCTGCAGACAGACAGATGCAGAAAGGATACACTTCAGGATCCCCCCCGGGGGAGAGATATCCCCGCGTTCCGATGCTGCGTGCTGGTGGTGGTTGCGTTGGGTGGCAACATAAGTGTTATTCAACCCGGACGCGGGCTGGGCATGCATATGCATGCATCCCGTGCGTTGCGGTGCGCAGGATGATGGCAGCTGGCTGCTGATTGTTGCTGAGCCGGCAGCGTAGCGGAGCGGCCGAGTGAGACGGCCCCGCTACGCTTCGGTCGCTACGATTGCCCTCTTGAGCAAACGAAGCACCTCACCTTCGGCGAGAAGATGACGCGGCGTCAGTGTCGGCTGCCGTCGCCAGCGCCTTTTGACAACAGCCCCGCTTTTTTGTCCCTTCCGCACCGGCTGGCTCCGGTGTCTGGTCTCTCGATCTCGGAGGTGTTTTTCCACCATTCGCTTTTTTCCTTTTTAATTTTCTCCCGACGGTGGCCACCCCGTGGCGAGCGAGGACAAGCATTGGCACCCCCGGACACCCGGGCCCGGTGTTTGAGGTTAGGTTCGTTAGGGTACCCCCGGGGTTGGCCTGGCTTTCGCCGCGAACGTGGGAGCGTCTCACGCGGAGGACACGTGAAGTGCGTCATCCTTTTCAGGGGACCGACCGTGGGGGTGGGCTGGTGATTCTTCCTCCCCGACCCGGGAACCGAGAATCATCAGGTACTTTTGTCACGATTTTTCTGCATTCAACAATGCACCACGGGCCACGATGGTAATGATGATGGCGACGGCGGTGGCAGGAGCAGAGCAGGGTTCGGGCACGCAGAAGAATGCAGTTTATCTACAGCTCACGGCCGTGGTCGGTGGTTGGTGGTGGCGGCGGCGGCGATGCCAAGGATCAGATGCATCCTTCGCGCGCGGAGAGTGCAAAGAATAGCACTTCTGGTGCCGGTTGTTCGGACGTCTTTTGCGTTCGCTTAGCCGCCACGCCACGTCCTTCGGTGGCCCGGTGGCGAGGATGCTTGAGGATTTCACTCACTCACCGAAGCCGAGGGCCGGGGTGGCTTAGAGCGCTCGGAGAGCTGTTTGATCCGTCGGAAGTACTCCGCTCTCAGCGGATCGTGTGGTGCCGTGTCGTGCGGTGGTGTGTCATAAAGTTTTAGTTCCGAGCGATTTTCGTTATTTTAGAGCCGTTTTGTATGACAATTGCTTCTAAATTTGTATTCGTTTAGACGCTATTAGGTTGGGCCACTTTTGACGTTGCACTCGCCAGTCCTTTTGGGCCAGATCCAGCGAGACGGCCAATGGGGGCAACCAAACATTTTTATTCAATTTTATAAGTTCGCGAATTCATTCTTTGTACCGTCGTTCGTAACATTGTTCGCTTAGATTCGCAGTGAAAGTTAGTCCACAGAATTACCAACAGATGAGACAGACAAAAAGCATCAATTAATTTATAGTTATCGACGGATTTTTACGTTAACCGGCGAGCTCTTTTCAGGCCAAAGGAGCCCAGGCTGAAAAATGATTTGGGAGAACAGAACAACGATAGAAAGCCACAATATTGCATCGAGAGTTATGTCTCCATCACCTTGGAGTGGTTGAAAGCGTTTCGTTGGCCATCTTTTATTCTCCTATTTTTCTCTTAATGTTTTTTAGAAATAGAATCCGATTCAATCCAAAGTCTGTTCTCCTGTCGACAACGTTGATGAAAATGATGAAAATGAAGATCGTTTCGGTTCGCTTTAAACTATGAACTGTCCATCGTAGTTTAAATTCTATGGGCAAATGCATCATTGCAAAGATGGTGCGACGTGTGACAAATGAATTTACATAAAGCTACATATTATTATATTATTTAGGACTGGACTAGGACTGACTTTTACAAGCGAGGCTATCATTTTGAAACAGCCGTTTTTTCGTTTTTTGGCTCCCTAAGTCAAAATAATTTTTATTTCGGAAAATCAAACAATGGATATTATTTCTTTTGCAAAACTAATTGATTCCTCATCTACGAAAAATAGGTTCAGCGTTTTATCTTAGCCTCAGTCAGGAAAAACGGGTGAGGCTATCATTATGAAAAGCAGTGTATTTAATGTGGGTGAAATGGAAAGGTTTTGAATATTCTTACACACTCAGCAGCATTAGACGGTCGCAACTATGATAGAGCTCAATAAAGTAAACCTCTCGTCCAGCAGCCTGACATTTATTTAATTTCTTTTAGTGAATTCTTCTATTGTTTAATTACATTGAGATGAGATTAATTTTGCAAATTTGGTAATCTATAGTTCTTTTATTTGTTTCCTGATATCTGCTAATGCAGGCCACCTCCTAACAACGCGTCTTTTAATACCGTTGCTTCATTCAAACTCCCGGCTGAGCATGAAAAAGAAACACAAGAATGGTGCAAATGCCAAAAACGAAATTCAAAGACCTTCCTTACATGAATCCTCCCCGGCCCCGCCACCCACCCAGACTCCGGGTATTTTTTCAAGACTGCCGCGCGCCTGTTTCGAAGACGTGCAACCGGTGCATCCCCCGAGAAGCGATTTCGTTTGATGTATTTTCACTTTTTATCGTAATAAATGATGCCACATTCTGGTGCACCATCGTAAAATGAAGAGTACCGAGGGAACACGAGCGAAAAAGAGAAAGCACGTAACGGGGAGAGAGAGAGAACTAGCGAAGGAAAAAAGAATAATATTACCACCGACCGAGGAGACGCTCAAGAGTTTCTTTCCTTGCGGTACTTACGCTGCATCCCCGTGGCGCTCGTCCCGAAGGGATGCGCGGTAGTCCTTCAAGCCACGGCCATCCTCGGTGTGGCTCTGCTCTTCTGTGTGTGCGTGTGTGTGTGTCTGTTTATGTGACAAAGCGTTTTATGCAGAACGTGTCCACCCTCGAGGGAGATGTGTGAACGAGGAGTGAACCGGTCCAAAAAAAAAAATGAAAGGACGAACGCGCACACTGCATCGCCCGGAAATGCATCCTTCCCCCCCGCCACCCGGGACGGGGTGGCAGAGGGATTGGCCACACACACGCCGCCGTGCCCAGACACGTACACGTTCGTTTCACTTAAGGGGAAGCTGATTGTCCGTACCGCAAAGCGACCGTCGCCCACGCCACACGGTGACAACTGCAACGTTTGCACTGCACTTGGCCCCGCCTGGCCGCGGAGCAGTCGGGACTCAACCGGAAGTGGGGGTGCCAATGTGGGAAGTGAGTTACCTTTTTCTCAACTGAACAAAAAAAATGAAGAAGTGTGACGCTCTCCGTCCTGATGTTTCGTCCGCCGGAAGATTACGACCACGACGAGGACGACGTGGACGACGACGAAGGAGATGGCGGTGAGCGCGCCGTGAAGAACATCGCACCACTTACTTTGCATAAAATTCATCTTTATACATCCTGACGTGTTTGAGTGTTACTTCGTGATCAAATAATGAAAAATATGATTTTGTTCGTTTGCTTAAAACTTCACCCGCCCCGTCCCGGGTCCGTGTCCGGTCTTGCTGGCGTCTCGTTGGCAACACGCGTGGTGGTGGTTCGCCTCGTTCGCCTCGTCGGCAAGCACTTCCGACCCGGATCGGAACGGAGACCGGACGTTTTGAGGGACGCTTTGAGGACCAGATTTACACCGCGATGTGTGGAACCGAGAGATGGCCAGCTGCTCGATGACAAATGGCATGATGATGAGTTTGGTTTCCCCCGGCTTGTTTTTTGTCCTCTCTCTCCTGCCCCCCAGCTCCTGCTCGGTGAAGTTGAAATGCATCGGGAACCGGGGCAGCCGGAGGAGTTTAGCATTCGAAGTGGCGCACCGGAAGTGATGAAGTAGCTAAAAACGAATTGCAGTGCCATTGATGAGTGTGTGGATCGTTGCGCAGTTTTTCTTCTTCTTCGCCATTCTCAGGTTGATGGCCACTTCGAGAGGTTTTGGGCGAGCATCAATCGGTTCGGGTTGGGATGGTCTGGAATGAAGCGAATGAAGCTGCACTTTGACTGCTGCAATACAATCAGCATGTCCCGATCGGCGTGTCCTTATGGTGGTAGTTTCATCGAATGAGCGAATGTGCAAAACAATGATCCGTACTGTTTTGGCGTTGGACGAGAAAGCATCTATCATTTCGATGATAGAACCCGGGAATCTCGGACCAAGGAAGTCCGAGTTACAATGAGATTGATATTGACACTAAAAGCATTGAACCACGAACGATTGAGCCGAACCAAAGATGGATGGAATTTGGGGAACAATTTCTCAACAAGTAAAGTCTAACTATTGATGGTGGTCCAGTTTTTGGGGCTGGGTTTTATTTTAATTTTTCATGTTATTCATTATTCTAATCTAATTCTAATTATTCATTGGATACATTGGACTATTCTAATTCTATATCCAATCGAAAATAGTAATTTACCCCAAAGATGTGCTTCATTTTAAAAATCAGATGAGAAGATAAAGATGAGTAATCAGTGAGAGAAAGCAATCAGAAAGTTTATCTGAGCACGAGGTGAGTGTTCAAAAAATAATTTGGCCCATTGAATGATTCCTTCCAATTGCTTCCAATTTATGAAACGGTCCGAAAAGTCCTGTTTCGGGATTGCCTACACCACATGTTCCTATGCCGATTTTATTTCCACTATAGACTTAAAACGATTTCCACCGAGCGCTGTTTGGAGCCAGTAGTTCCATGGTGCTAAATAGGTTAAATGCGGGAATCGGAACATCGCGTGATTTAACTTTTTCTTAGACTTTTTCCTTGGTCCTTTGAAACGGTCCTTCGCTGATTCGTCTCCTATTTCAACAAGACCATTAAAATCGCTAATTGTCTAAAGCATAGCGGATAGAGAAAATGAGCATATTGTATTGTATTCGTCGGTATTTGTCCCCATCTAGTTTCCGGCTGCCATTTACATTCCACAGCTCCGATTTGATCGCAGGAGTATTTCATAAAATTATTTACCACAAAATAGTTCGCTCTTGTGCCACGTATTTTGTATGCCAACCAAACACTCTCTCCGTCCGTTGAGTGACGCGTATTTTAAATGCACCCGCCTAGCACGGTCTGTCCAGGGCCGGTAACTAACTACAAACGACAAACTCTCGCCAGCGAAAGCTGATCTACATTTAGATTGAGCGAAACCAGCTTGACGCAACATGGTCCCCGATACTCAAGGCCTGTTCGGTGGCGGAGAGAAGGGGCCGGATGGTCAGGGTAGGACCGGGATAAACACAAAATGAAGTGCTTATACAAATATGATTGAAATAATTTTCCCACCCACAACAAGCTAACGAGCGGACCCCGAAGTCTGTGGCATTCCTTGCGGAGAGGTTCCGGCGCGACGACACAGGATCAAAAGTTCCCGGTTCTGCAGTAATTTGTCCCGGGCGGGTGTGCGGGTCCGGCGGGCTGGTTAGTATGGTCAGGACGGTGGACCGGGCAAGCCAACAAGTGATCCGACCGAGGTGCTATCGGAATCGTGCATCCGGCGTGCATACGGTTTTTAGACAATTTCCAGGAAACTCCCCGGAACCGGAAACACACGGTGCTGGGAACCGGGGCCGCGCCAGGGCTGGGCGGTGGGATAACCTGCAACAACACACCGAGGGCCACTCGGGTACCGGGCCAGAAAGGATAACTTTTCCCCGACGCTCGTCGCACATTATCTCACCGAGCACCGAGGTTGGTGTTTTACAGTTCCCTGGGTTTTTTTTGGTTAATTTTTGTTGAGAAAATTTGTCCTTGCCGCACAAAATGGAACTGTCAAGTGTGACGGCTCATCCGCCATTCCGGTGTGTCTGGCGGACTGGTGTGCTCGCACACACACACACGCTCAGATCCTGCTCTCGGTATCTGTTTAGAGAAAAAATAAAGAACAGATTTGCATTGAATTTTACAGCCGTCCGGCGACTTCCTGTTTGAACTCCTGGCCGGCGGACTCGGCGGACTCTGCGGACCTGGACCTGGACCTGGACTGGGCTGGGGTTTTGTTTCAGCTTCAGCGTCCAATTGCCGGACGGGTTTCCGTTCCAACTTTTGGCTTCCGGCGGGCGGGACAAATTCCACCGGGAAATGGAGCATTTGTCAAAAGGACGCTCGGCCCAGGTTTCGGTGTCTGCGAAGGGACCTTTTGGTGGTGCAAAAATCAATGATGTTTCTCTTTAAACCGAGCAAACGAGCTGCAGCCGGTCAGGAGTGAGCGAGACAGATTTTTAATCTTTTCCAATGGTATGTGTGTGTGTCTTTTCAATTACTACCAGGTTATGGTTAGAGATAGCGCTGGGTGTTTGCAGTTGTAATGAATACTTTGCACACAATAAGATGAGCACTCTTTAAGACGAGTTTTATCGGTTTTTGATGGTTTGCTAGTTTGCGTGAATGGGTGAATTCTTTCAGCATAGATAAGCACTATTCCTATTGTTTATTACTTTTTATGTGTTTATTCCTTGTTGACGTTTGTTAGTAGTTGTAGAACTATATTGAATGGGGAATGTACCGGATGCTTCCAATTGCTTTGCCAAGCTTATCAAAGAAGGCGTTCATCAGAAAAAGATGTACACAGTACGACAAATAAGTTCACAGACTCGAACCATACATAGCGACTAATCATATCGATTTAGATCGGCATCGACCTGTCATTTTCCTTACAGAGCTGTTTCAACGTCATTCAAAATAACACAGAATATTAATAATTACTTAAATGGAATAAATTTTAGTGACCTATATCCGTTTCATGCCACATAAATCTCAACCGGTTTTCCAAGATTTCTCTCCGATTGTCAATTGTTCCTAATTGAAAACAGAATTCCAAGCAACGTTTTCGTAGGCAACAGTTTCTGGCCGAAGCGTTAAATACCTACGGAAAATGTGTTTTATGCATCGCCCAATTGATTGATTTAAAATGACTACGAAGCGAGTCGTTTGTGCCCACACCTACCTCATTTGACGTTTGACAGGGCAACAGGCAATCACCTCGGGAAACGTGAGCCGTGATACATTTGCATTTGATTTACCCGATTTCGGCCCCTCAAGTGGTCCATTCGGTTGGCCTTCTTGAAGACATTCCTTCGGATTGTAAGTGGGCTCCTCTTCAGGCCCGGGTCATTGATCAACCGCCCGGGAGCCGGGTCGGCCCAAGAACTCGAATCCACTCGAGCCGCTTCGACAGACCGAATCCACTCACGGTACAAGAATAAACCGATTCTTCGCCCCGATTTGCCAGTTGCTCCAGTTTCCGGTGGGGCGGGTTCTCCATCTCGTATGTCTTGACGGGTCCGGTTCGCCGTCCGCCCAACGGAAGCCACTGACCGAGGCCGTCTCTCCCGGACGACGTATCACTTGACACGAATTGGACACGTCTTGAATTTTCCCATAATCTGTCTCGAATCCGGATCCGATCCGTGCCTCCGTGCCTGACTCGACTCCACCTGGACCCCGGGCTGACCGGGAGGTTCTTATCCCGTGCGCTGAAGCGTGCAGCGTGCTAGTTTGCATCTTCTCCAACTCTCGCTCCCTCTCCGGCTCAATTCTGGAGGTGTCTTCAGCCGGGGCCGGGTTCGGTATCTATTTTCAAAGCCGTTTACATTCCCAAATGAAGCCCTTAATGGGTTTCTTCGCATGCAGCACCGTCTGAAGTTTAATATATTACGTACGTTGGGCTTTCCCGGGTTCCCACCACCGTTCAGATAGTGCCGGGCCGGTGTCGATCCGGTCGCAACTGTAGCACCGGGGTTTCACTTTAACGATACTTTCAAACCCAACCGAACCGCCCGGCTCAGTGGCCAAGCGCTGGAGGGTGCGCCACATGTGCGTTCGGACGTGAAGGCGGGATAGGATCCGTATCTGCACAACGCAATGCCAACATGCTGGTCCATCGCCTGGACAAGGTTCACACAGGAGGACGCACAGGACGCCCAGGACGGCTTCTCGGTCTCGGCTCCCTAATAGTGCTTTAATGTGATGGCATTAAACCGTTACGTTGTCTGACGAAACCCAGCGGCTCAGCTTCCCCAGGCCGAGGTCCTCTTCTGGCCACCACCTTTCTCGTCTGCCGAAGCTGGCGAAGGGTTGCTGTTGCTGTTTAGAGATAAAGATGTAAACAGAGGACTGTGATTCATTACGCTACATATCCGGGCCAGAAGATTCGAACAAAAGTGGACGAGAAGACGGCGGCTGACTGCGTCGAGCCGGGTTCTGTGTGGAGAACCCTACCGACAGGAAGAAGTTGTACACAGGTGTAGACGAGAACAGTGCTTCCCCCCCGGGCACTGCCCTCGACCACGGTTGCTGTCCATCTCACGGGCCCAACCATCCTTGACAGCTACAAACATCATCCTACGGCTACGACTACGGATTCAACTTGTTGATGATGCACACCCGAAACCTGGTGGGCCTGGTCACGTGGGCCCGCCACTGGGGGAGCGGGGGACGATCTTCACAATCTTACCAACCCTTCCTGCCTAACAAGCTGGCGTCCTTGGGTTGCCATGCTGTTGCGACCCTGAGCGAAAGGGAACCAAGACAAGGAAAGTTTTGCTAAACAAGATTCCTCCGGACAACACTAAACACCTGGCATGTTATCGCTGGTGAAACTGGCGACCGTATCTCGGAACTATCCATCGTCCCCGGAACCGGGGGGGGAAAAAAAGATTAACTATTTGTTTCCCTTTCCCCATCCGTTGCCGGTGGCCCAGATCAATCTTGCTGCTAACGCTCCGTGTCGACGACAACGGTGTCCACAACCAGTTGCAGCTCGGACCCCGGTCCGCTCTAATGATCGAGTGTCTATCTTTTACCAACGACCAGCCCACATCCCATCGGTCACCGACGAATGGTCACACACTCTGAGTGGAAGGCGAGGTTCTTAAGCTTATTAGCAGCTCCGTGTTCCTCCGTGCCAAACGGGGCAAACCACAACGTTTCGGGGCGGCAAGAATCCACTCAAGACAGTCGGTTGGTTACTCCCGGACGGCGACGGCCCAAACCACGTCGTCCTGAGCGTCCCTTTTCCGGGAACGCTTCCTCGGCTTCTACAACGTGGACCATCGAGCGTGTTCGTGCGTGCGCGCGCGTGTGTGTGGGCAAAACCATAAATGGATATGAGTATTATGTTCATAATTTATATTTAGTTATTAAATTTCCTTCGATAAAAGCCCCGGGACGGTAGCGTGCGCGTAAGTACGGTTTCCCAGCGATGGGGCGAATGGTGCACTAAAATGTAACCGGAGTCAGCGATGACGACGACGACGACGACGACGACGGTGGCCCTCTGGTCTCGCTGGTCCAGAACCGTCGGCCGCCAAACGGAACGGTGGAACGGTTAATACCGATGGAGCTCCATCGTCGTGCCCGGGGGGCGAGTTTGAGATTTTCTCTGCCCTGGGGTTGCAGTGCACTTCCTGCGGGCAGATAGCTGCTTAATGGCTTTTTATCGGTCTTTTATCGACAGCCAGCCGGCAACAAGGTGCGCAAAACGGTGGCCAATCGATGTTAATTAATGAACATGGTGTGGCCACACGAACGCCTTCTGTACGACGACGACGTACGTACGTACGACGATGATGCAATCGAATCGCCGATGTAGCCGGGGACATGGGAGCGTTAATCGAGAAATTTGAAGTCAGTTAAACGACGACCCCGGCACGACGTGCCGCTGGTAATGGTTTTATGATCCCGGCCCGGCCCGACCCGATTGTAACGGGCCCATGAGCTAGTAAAAAATCATGGCTCAGATCGGGTGGTAGTAATTTTATATTTACTTACATGGGAATGTTTCTTTGATTTGTTTTATGCCGTTGCCTGATGAAGCAATAAAATGGCAGTGTTAATAGCAATGGAGAATAAAATTAATTCGGCCTGGGGCATTAATAATATGGGTAAGAAATAAAAAGGCAACTGACGAGTGAGAAGTTGAAATAACCAAGCTGAAAATATGAAGTAAAAGATAAAAAGTAATAAAACATAAAAGTCGAATTAAAAGGCATACAGTAACTGTAGTCAAAGTGTAAAATTGAAGTGTAACGATTGACTTAGAAAAGTGTAAACTTAATAATGACAAAGACAAATCGGAACAAGAACAACAAAAACGAAAAACAATGAAGCAAGCAAGTAAAGTAGAAAAAGTGAATAAAAGAAAGGGGAAAAAATAAAACAAAAAACTCAAACCGCAAACCCATTCATTAGCTCGTGTAGTGGACCTAATTTAAGAAATGAGTTTCACATTTAAAAGCAATCTTGAGTGGAAAAACAATGAACGCCAGCAACAGTGGCCAACAAAACTGATCGAAAGTGAAAAGTTTCTGTCCTAATTATTCATGTTCTGCAAATTGGCCCAATACTGCATACAATGGCAGTCTGAGTTTTCCGTCTGTTGACCGAAGACCACACTCTGGCCTACGGAAAATTTCGCATTCACAGCATCGCTGCGATTCGATTTACAATCTTTAGAACCCTTTCTCCGCCCACCACGGGTTGACTGAGGCAAAAGTCAGTTCAGATTCCAGGGAACCCCCAGGAGCCCCCGGGCCGGCACCACCACCACGGCTACGTTCATCAAACCGTTGGGTCGTCGGGTGGGCAAACTTTCCCATCAATTGTTGCGCCTTTGCGTAAACTTTGCGAAAAGAAATCAATTAATTTATGCCACGGGCTATCCCTTTGCGTCGCTTAGGCGGAAAACTTCCACTGCCGGGTCCCCCCCCCCCGACCCCGGACCCGGGGCCCGAACGGTTCGATCCGGTTGAAAGAATCATCTTCCGGAGCATGAAATTTGATTTTCGAATCTGTCGCTAGGCTAGGGAATTTCGGCGTGGCTCGCCGTTGCCCGATGGCCTTCCGGGGGTTTTTCCGTTGTGCTGGGCAAACGTTTTCCTTGCAATGGGAAGAGAAAAGCGAAAAAGACACCCTGGAAAAAAAGAAAGACGAATCCTTCTGCTCCGGGAGAAAGGCCGAGATTTCAGTTATGGAATTTGTAACTTTGCCTCCGAAAGTTCGTCTCATCTTGGGGGAGTAATTTTTTAATTAGGTTAACCGAGAACCCCGGCAGCCGGCTTCTTCTGGGACGGCTTAATCAAAAAAACAATTTCTTAAGCCGACCAGGATTTGGATGAAAAATGGGATCCCGGCCGGCCGAGTGATCGAAAGTTTTCGATTGCCGTGGCGCCCGGCTCTCAGTCAACAAGTAGGTGGCCGGCAGCCACCCGCCGCCAGGGCCGCGTGGGTTGCTGGGGTAAATGTTTACTTGAATTATAAATTCAAAACTCCACCAGGTCGCCCGGGGCCTTTGGGGGCTCACCGTCGGAGCGCGCCGGAACGGATCGGTCTTAACAGGTTGTTCCTTCGCTCTCAGCTCCAACGCTCCTGTTGATGCTCGCTGGGTTGTGGGTTTTGGTGTGCATTCTGGGGACCGGGTTTTGGGGCATTCGAATTCCATCAATTTTGATAATCAAAAGATAACCAATCAATTCGACCACCGCTGGAGTACTGCCGAACGGGGAGCTTACAGTCCACAGATCCGACTGCCGAAATTGATTAGAATAGTTTTCGCCGTGAGATGAAAATGAATTACAAATATTTTAAAACTAAGAAAATAGACGCTCCGGGCAGATCAAACAAGATTCGGCACCAGCATCATCCGCAAGCGAGCGTTCCATCGAGGTTTTGTACCTATGTAAAGGGTTTGGAGGGTAACGAAAAAGACCCAACGTATTGAGGCATAATGCTGAGCGACACAAATGGGACATACATTAAGACTTTATGAAGTTTTGAACATTGCTCTTAATGAAAGCCTTTTTCCTGAATGTGGCCAACGATTGGTCTTTAAAGTTCACTTTGTTCGATGTACTGAAAATAACATTAATGTAAATCAATATTATTCATTTGTAGATCATTAATTGGTGATCAGTGAAAGACGATGTCCTATCCAATAATAACAAATAAGTAAAGTAAAAACATTAATCCTGGAAATGCAACCCGAATTTTTGACATTTTGGGGATTTTATTATAAAGTCCATAACATTGGTCACACTTGAAAACCCGGTAATTTAATTTACGATTGTGCCAAAAATGAACTTTTTTTCGAATTATTTTAATCACCGATCCTTCGCCCCAATGGAGTGTGTTCCACATTCGCGGAGCCATTCGCGCGGGCCGCATCTCGCCGCACGCCCGAAAAACTCAGCCCTCATCAGCAACGGGTCCGGCATTGCCATTGTCACATACGCGCGACGTGGTTGGAGGTGGTTGCGACAAAACCGTCCGACGGCCGACGCCTGGCGACGACGGTGCCGCAGAAAAAGGTCCGCCAGCATCGCCAGAACCGTCTGGCTATACAATAATTGATTAATTTCGGCTATTTGTTCAATTTGTTTGAATTCAATTATGTTGTTTGTACGAATTATTTCCGATGACTGATTATGATTCGCTCGGCCCCACTCGGCGGCCGTGGCGTGGCGCAGTCCCCGTTCGCGCCGGGACACATTCGCGCCATTTCTTTTGCGTCCGCCGCTATCGAAGAATGTGTGTGTGTGTGTGTGTGTGCGGGCAGTGCGTATGTGTGTGATTGGCTGTTGCTTTCGGTCGTCGGGATGGACGTTTTTGCGCCGATCGTCCCGAATCCCGATCACACCGGAATCGTTCTTTTTCGTCCTCGGTAGCGGTGGGTATTGTCATTTCATCTCGCCACTCGAGCTGACGCGTACTTTAGCGTGTGGATGTGCGGCGGCCGGTTTTCCACCGTTTTGTTTTCCGATTGTCCGATCCTTTTCACCATCCACCGGTTGGGAGGCTGATCTAATACACACTGGCGTTTTGGGGCTGTATTGGTTGTGGTCTGTTTTGACTGTGGTACGCAATCTATTAACGCGCTTGCTTTCGAATGAATAAATTGCGCCATCATTTACGTTAAGTACACAACAGTTACAGCTGTTGCAACTGACAGACATAAATATTTGACTAAACAGTCTATTGTCATGTGAAAATTTTAACCCTATTTTCTATTAAATTTTACATCGGTTTCATGCTAATAGCATTTTGTATGTTTCCATTACAATGTAATGATCGACCATAAATTAATTTCTTTTTGACTTGTTGAATAAAATATCAGTTTCGTTGGTGAGCAATAAGAATCGTGTTAAATGTCCTTCACGCTCGTCAGACATAGAATCCTGTGGACAGTTTCAGTAAAGATTTAAACACCGCAAAACTTAAGACTCCCTAAATCGAGGTTTAATTTTTTTCTATACAAGCGACAGTAGCACAAAAGAAAATGGGATGTGCCAGGAGCTTCATAAATGTTGTTAGTTTCCATAAAAACTAACTTTGATCCGTGAACTGTGAATCCGACTACTGTGGACAAAAACTATCGGGAATTCGCTTAAAGGTCGAAAAATCTATCTTTATTCTTCTAAGTCTATGTCTAATCCCTATTCTTTTTTATATTCTATTCATCTGCTTCTTCGAAACGGTTCGAACAGTTCTTTTCTGTTGCTTCGTATCCTCCGTTTCGGCTTCTATCTCAATTATTAACTGTAAAAGGAGTCTAAGGATCAGTCTCCGGAGTTTTGCATCTAGCCAGAAGTCAGTTGCTAAGTCAGGTGAATTGGCTGCGGAAGAATTTGGGTCGAGTATGTGGCGAAAAGATCACGAATTGACCACAAAAATGTGATGCAAAAACAGCACGAAATGTTGAAGAATAGTCTCTCAACAAATCTGTTTTTTTACGCATGGGATTATGCCAACGCCGCATAACATGCACATTTTATTCTTTCTTGACAGTTAGGACGTTTGGAAGGAATTAATGCATCCAACCACAATAAACAAAATGAGAAAATAAGGAATAATACAGAATGAAAGAATGGTCGAAAGAAACGGAACAAAACAGAATGGCTCTTGGTTCTAGCTTATAGATATTACATGTTTACAGGCTTATCAGTAATTAAGTCCGGAACGGCGATGAGTAAAACCCGTTTTGACTCAAGTCAAGCACAAACGTTGCAAACCATAAATGGACACCTTTTATCAAAATCAATTAAACGGTACGATTTCGGTAGCTGGGATCATCTCTGCGCTCCGATAGTGTCAAGGATTTGCGGGCTGTACAATCCCTTCGGTGGCATTCGGACCACTTGAGCTGTATATTAGTTTTACGAAGATGTCACGGGCCAGCTAGGCCTCCCCCGTTCCGCCGACAACCCGCCGGCGGGCCGCCTTGTAACCAGATAGATACATCGAATCCGAATCCGAACAATGCGGGTGCGCAACGTGGCAGAACAAATCGGTTGCGAGCAAACAACAAGGAGGCTTAAAGTAAATCATCGCCCCTCCGCCGGGACCACTCCGCCGGAGGTTTCCCACCTGTCACCGGTGCGCCGGTGAAATGTGAAAAGCTTGTTCGGTGTCATACTCCGCTGAGCCGCCCAGCCCGCCGGTACCGGCCTGCCTGCCCGCCCGCGGAGGCGTTAAGAAGGAAAGGAGCTTAGGGGTTAGCCAAAATCGGATCTTCCCCGAGCGACGGACGCACGTACACCGGGAGTCACGGCACGTTTCGGGGCGATTGTGACAAAAACGTTCCCAACACAGGAACGAGCTGTGCGCCGCTCCACGAGCATCCCTCGAGAGGGTGGCGATGCTCCCAAATGCTTTTAATTGCAATCCGAGCGCCTGAAACGCGCGTGTGTAACACACGTTTTTCCGATACCCATACAGACACACCGTGTCCTCGTGTGGGTGTGCCGCAAATAATTCGAAAACAATTATCAGTTTTCAAATTCATTGAACAATGTAATCCCCGCATTCGCCTGAATTCCCGTTGGCAATCGTCCACCCTCGGTCCCCCCCCCGTCGTTCCGGAGATAATGGATATCCAAATCTGATAATGATACATGAGTGCACACTCTGCATGCTGCCCACCCACTTCCGGCCCGTCGGGACATCGCCGTCGGGACGGCACGCATCGGGACGGTCCGGTCCGGTTCGGTTTTTGCCGTGCATTTCACGTGACAACCGAGGGCCGGCAGGACTCTCCGGAGCCACCGCAATGGTGGGTCACCATTTAGTGTCTAATGAAATTATCCTGGCCCGTCCCGCCACGTGGCCCGTCGGTTGAGGTCTGTGGGCTGCTAAGTATCGGGTGTTTTGAGCCATTGAGGACTCCGAGGGATGCTGCAGAGGGACGCACAATGCTCGGAAGAATTTGAAAATTCTCTTCATACTCACCCACAGAGGAGTGCGGGGGCCACCCTCCCACGGGGCGGACACCCGGCTGCAGCATGGATGATGATCAATGATCACGCTGCAGCAAGGATGTTAATGTTTTTCCGGGGATCCCTCAACAAGGACACGCTGCCGGTTCGGTGACGCCAAAGAATCTCATATCTCCCGGCCCGGCCCGGCCTTTGCCTCTTCCACTGGAAATATGTGCCCCCCCAAGCCCCGGACCCGGGCCCCGAAACCCCCTGTGAATGGGTAGGAATTGGCCACCGTGCGATCAATGCGATGGTATTTTATTTTGCAATTTGCAGCATACGGTTCCGTCCGTCCGTCCGTCCGTCCGTCCGTCGGAAAATGAGCATCCAGCCGCGCGGCGTGTGGGCTGGGTTGGCGCAGCACACCGGAATGATCTCTTTATTCTTTGCATCGACACACATACATACACACACACAAGCGCCGGGGCAGGATTTTGTTGTGTTGACGCTAGCAAAAAGTATTTCCATCCACGGGCGCCCTAATTGGACGAGGATTGTTGTTGTTAAGTCCTTTCTTCCCCCACCGGTCCCTTCCCCCAATGGTCCATCAGTGTATGTGTGTGTGTGTGCGGTTTCGAGCCGTGTGTGGACGGTTAAGGTTTAATTTCATCATCCCATCGGCCGGTACTTTGCGTTGGGTTTTTAGGATCCGAAACGATTCTCTCGCGCTCTCTCTCTCTCTCTCTCTCTCTCCCTGTGTGGGGCCATTGCGTACACACGGGATGCGGATGCGCGTCACCGTACGGCGATGCACAAACAGTCGGCAACGGGTTCGGCCCATGATGCCAAGTCTCGCGCTCGGAAACGGATATTGTGTGTGCCGGCAGGCCGGCCGGCTGGTCGGCCGGGGACCTGCGCAGGGATGCAGCATTACGGAATGCGGGCTTCCGGCAACGTGGCCCGGCCGTGGCGTGTACACCGTTTCCGGCACACAATCCAATCCAATCCAATCAGTCACAGTTCAGTGGCGAATTAGAGCGGCGGATCCTCCCGGCTTGGGTTGGGGTGCCCGGTTTTTTCGCGCGTGCCCATCTCGTTTTCGGCCGAGCGCCACCAGGCGCCTCCATCTCGATCTCTCGGAGCACTCGGTTCCGATTTTGACATCCGTGGAGGCTCCGAGGCGTTCGATCCACCGCGGCGAGGACCATGTTGCGCACGGTTCGCGGCCAGATCGATTGCTGTGCGCTAAACTGTGCTGGCTGGCTGGGTAGGTTGGTTTTGTTTTAAATAGTGTCGGGAAAAAATGGGTTAGGTCGTTTAGTGGTCCCACTCAGCGTCGGTGTCTGGGTTTGCTAAACGGCTTGGAGGTGATTGGAACTCGCTACGGGACGACGAATATTTTTCTATCTTTCAGTGCAAGTAGACGGCAAGTTATGTTTCTTGCGGGTGATATTTTTATTTTGATAGCATGATTTGAATGAAATGATCAAACTTATTACGCTGTCCGTGTAAGGATTTTATTATTTGGAGCATAATTTGTTTATTTTAATTAGCAATTCCGATTTGTAAAATAATTGCTATCGTTGGCGTCCTTGTTACCGGCAGCGAGCAACAATGGTAAAAGGCATGCTCTGTAACAATTTCCGCAATTTTAAGACAAATGTCCTCATCCTCATCAACTGATCCTATCCTCTACGCTCGTCCGCATGTTGTCTGTAATGGAGTGCCGGTAATAGGTTGGCCGTCGGTCGGATGTTGCATTCCTCCAGCCAGTACCGAGTAGTGGCGGCCAGTAAACCTTCATCAGGATGCACAAACGCACAGCTGCTGCGGTGCTGCTTCACCTGGCTCACTGGAGGTGAGGGCTCCCGGGGCCCCGGGAACTGTTTGATGATGCCAATTCCAATTGCCCATCGCAGGGCCCTGCAAGTTCGTCCCTTTGATGGCAGGTCGGCGGGTGTCCGTTGCAGGCACACACTCAGCACCACATCAACCGCCGCCGGCTGCCGTGACGTGTGTGTGATGGGAGTTTTCTCGGACGCCTGGTACGCAATCGTAACGACAATTGTCCACTGTTCCGGCCGCGGACCGACCGGAAAATCGATAGCCGGACGATGACGACGACGACGATCAGCAGGGTAACCATATTTTCAATTTACAATTTGCGGTTTCTCCGGCGGGGTTGGTGGATTGAAGCACTCATTAGATGGCCTTGGTTTGTGGTCGAATATGTTTAACGGGTGGCCACCGACACCGCCGACGCCGACGGCTGGACTTTAATCGGATCGGAACTTCTCGAGCGCGGGCGCGCCCCACGGTGACCACAAATTGTTGCTCAACTCGCCCGACTGTGGCGCATTTTGGCGGGCTAGGATTGTGGCCGGACCCGCCCGCCCGTGTGTGTGTGTGTGGTTGTGTGCAGGTAAATGGTGGGTTCAATTTATCATGTGGAGCGTAAATGAGAGAGCGATGGGGTGCCTTTAATTTTCGGTAAACGGATGCAGCAAGCGATCGTATTTTGGGACGGGTTTCATTACGTTAAATACGACGACTGCATTTGGGTGTTTAATTGAAGAAGAAAAATGGAACTATTTTAAATTGTAATTGCGTTTCTGTCACAAAGAAAATGGTACGATAGAAACAATCGTTCGTCGGTACATGACCTTAGTATGTCTGTACAGCAGTCCTTTTGGTTTATTTTATTACTTTTCCTTTGTTTCTAATCAATTTTGATCTGTTTATGACATGTGCACCGAATGGCTTGAAGCTTCGTTTATGGTTGGCTTCAATTAATAACTAGGTTTTGTCATCAATTGAAGACAAAATAAAAAAATAAAAGAAAAATAAATAAATAAATCAACCAACCAATAATTTTATCACTTTCTTATCTAAAGTAACGAAATGCGAAGGTACTTGACTAACTCCTGTGAATTTTCTTATTTTGCATACGTTGAAGGATGGCTCAGCCTGTTGAATTCGTAACGCATTCATAAACGAACGAATTCAAAGAATGCTGAAAAGTTCCAAGTGCCATGGAAAAGCCGACCACATTAAATTTACAATTAGGAGAACTATAAGGAACTCTTTACCATAAATCAACAAATTATTTGATAATGCATTCGACTCCGTTAAAAGACAGCATTATTACCTTTCATTTATCTTCCAATGTTCCATTTTACGAAGCTCAACATCGTGAATCAGAAGAGCAACGATTGCTGTAGCCCTGAAAAGTTTAGCTGCTCCTTCTGCTGGACGGCCAACGCCTATGGAACGCGTCCCTTGCAGTTTACCGTATCAGTTTCACACGATGTCATTTGCATTGTTGTCTTAATCTACAAGGGATTACGCGTCACAATTGGGAACATCCGAACGAGGCCAAATGCGCAGCAAACGAGCTAGCTGTTGGTGGCGGAGAATCCTAAGCGGTGCAAGGAATCCGGGATTTAAATAATTTCAACATCGCTCGATGCGGTGACAATAGACACACCGGGGCATACCAGTTGCATGCTGCATTCAGGCGTCCTTCCTTCATTAAATGTATTTCCATGTTGCGTTCCGTTAGCGCTCCGCAACGGGCCCGTTTGACTTTCGGCCGCATCGGCCACCGCACCGGGAAGCGACCGACAGCATCCAGCACGACATGCATTTGTGCTTAAGATTAATTAATTGTATCAATTAAACAATCAACGTTCCGGCCAAGGCGCAATGGTGTGGCCGTTTCGACGGCCCAACGCCTCCCAGCGATGCCGGATTACAGGACGCACGTCATGTACGTCATCAAAAGTGAATGCGTTTCGCGTCCGGCGTCCGACTTCCTTTCGAAAGTAAATTTATTGTCAGCATAATTCATAGATTATCACCGGCCCAGCAAGCCGCGCACTCGACTGTCAATCTTCCCGTTCGCCGCATTCCGGGGAGGGTGGACCAACCGAGAGCGACGGATATGAAGAAGGAACTCCCTGGCCCCAGGAAGGAAGGAAGGAAGGAAGGAATGCAGCAATCCACCGGCACTGACTGTGGAAGTAATTAGTTGAATGCAGATTTCTGCCGAGCGATTTCTGATGCGCATTGGCCAGGCTGAAGTGGTCGGCCAAACGTGGCCGGGCAAAGTGGTTGTTGTAGCTCCCGGACATCACTCAAGAAGACGCAAATAGTTCATTTTGGCAACCATTGAGTTACAAATGGACGGACCAATTACTCGTCGCCCGGGCGGGACAGCTGACAACTATTGGTGGTTGGCGGAGAACGATCGCCGGCGGTAAAGTTTCGTCCTGCTCCGGCTGATGGTCGGTGATTGACCAGAAGAAAGCTATAACTGCACTGCGCCGCTGGTCTTAATTAATGAAATAATCGATTCGAAGTAATTTCTGTCGGTCAGACACTCTGCTGGGTAAATGAAAATTTTGCGACAAAAACTATGTTTCCCGCTTCCTGCAGGTTCAGGAGAACGGGCCACATTCCCAGTTTCAGCTGCTAAAAAGCCCTGTCCCATTCCGCCCGGTACCCGGCGTCTATTAGTGCGCCACGGAACGATTTGCAACTGGTGTTAGGGAAAGTTGCAACACACATTTTCAATTGGACTTCGGGGAACTACATGCATGTCCGGCTGGGAACTTTACCGGGCTGGAAACAATGTAGGGGCGCGTGTGGGGGGCACGGCAGCTCCGGTACCTGTCGACCGGTGGTTCTCCATTGGCACCGCATAATGGAAAGCATTGCTCAGCAGCATCGCATCGCATCCCCCCTGCCGGCAAATGGGAGCATTGGAAGTGAGTAAAAATGTTGCCCGTTCCCGGTGCCAGTAATTCATTTAAACTATTAAGAGCTTAGCAAACTTTCAAATCGTTCAAACCGGGCTGGAACCCGGGAACGTTTGCGTTGGCTGGGCCACACATTCCGCAGCATTACGACTGTTGAGTTCGGGGTTCCATTCGTTTTTTTTATCCTGCTGCAACACTTGCAGCTGCAGGTTATAATGATTTACGTTGAGGCGCCGTGTGTGCACATTTTGTGTAGCAAAAGGAAAGGATGCCCGCCAGACGTTCGCCCAAGGAACCGACTGTGTAAGCGATCTTAGTTGGGGAAACCAATTTCAACAACTTCGAAGCGAGCGAACGATTGGATGGACACACAAATAGGAAAGTGAACAAAGTTACAACATTTAGGTCATTTTTATCATATGTAAGTTAATGGTAAGACAATTATACATTTGTGGTACATTTGTGATCATTATCGAATATTTATTTATTCGCAAGCTAACACTTGGATGTCGGATATTTAATATTTGAAAGAATGGTTTGAATTCAGCACTAATTTAACACAAAATTTAAACTCAATACTCGTACTATTAAGAAAATCACCAAGGACATCGTCCGCTGTTGCGAAGATTTGTTTCCCCCCAATTTTACAAACAATAAACGTCTTTCATCGTCAGTTCCTGGTCGCCTGAGAAGAGCGTGACAAACGAGGATTCTAATGACCATCCTCATCGCTCTTCGTTAAAGGCAGGAACTTTGCAGCTTTAACTCCGTCCGTGGTTTGCGGTAAAGTAGCGACACCAGAATTTGTTCCCGGGCCGGGGCTAGGATCGCTGAAAGAACGCTGCAACATAAGATAGACCGGCCACATCCTGGCGGCATCCAGTTCTGCAGCTCGCCGCTCGCTTATTGTTGTTGTGTCCTGTTGATCGAAACCGATGACGAAAGCATGCAGTCACCAAACATGATGTATTATTTTAATGGAAATTATCTCTCACACAACCCACACACACACACACACACACACACACATACACGCGGGCTGCAGTGTCGGGTCGTGGCCAGGGCCCAGGGCGACGTCAAGCCACGCCAAGCTAGATAAATATCCTTTTCGGTGTTGATGAAAGCGGAAGCCCAGACGCTGACGCAGTGAAGTCTCGTCTCGGGACTGGAACCCCGTCACCGGGTCCGGAGATTACCGTCACCTATCCACTCGGTCGGCCGAGGGCCGAGAGACCGAGTTCGGTCGCCGCCCGACGAGTGAAACACGACGGAAGAAACAAAACGCTCGGAACGTGTGTAAATAAGGGCTGAATGGATAAATACCTTCCCGAAAAACGGTGTCCTTAGTGTGTGGGGGCGCTCCTTCCTGCCGTGGACCAGGCTTCCGGGGCTTGGTTCCAATCACTGTCTTAAAGGCTGCCCTCGCCCTCCGCCGTCGTCGCTTCTGGGGCGCTTCTGGCGCACGAACCAACCGGACCGGTGCCGTGCCTTTTTCATGTCGCAGGAGTTTGCTTTTTCTTTTCGCCGTCGCACCCCCCTACGTCCGCCCTCCGCGTGTCCACTTCCAGTTCCGTTCCGTGACTAGGCTTTTCGAGCCTAGGGGTCGGTCGGTGTCCTTCGGCATTCGGCCGCCCCACGTTCTGGTGACAGTTAGTCTTACGGACACCGATCCACGCCCACCGGAGATGCGCGCCGCAGCGTCGGGATGCCTCCA